>NW_016817890.1:1111857-1131029 GCF_001698545.2 Rhinopithecus bieti | reverse complement strand
TTTAGTACAGACGGGGTTTTACCATGTTGGCCAGGCTTGTCTCTAACTCCTGACCTCAAGTGATCCACTCACCTCGGCCTCCCAAAGTGCAGGGATTACAGGTGTGAGACACCATGCCCAGCCTTATTTATTTATTTATTTATTTATTTTTATTTTATTTTATTTTTTTGAGATGGAATCTCGTTCCATTGTCTAGGAGGCTGGAGTACAGTGGCATGATCTCAGCTCACTGCAGTCTCTGCCTCCTGGGTTCAAGCGATTCTCCTGCCTCAGCCTCCTGAGTAGCTGGGACTACAGCCGCCTGCCACCAGGCCAGGCTAATCTGGCTAATTTTTGTATATATATATTTTTAAGACGGAGTCTCACTCTGTTGCCCAGGTTGGAGTGCAGTGGCACGATCTCGGGTCACTGCAACCTCCAACTCCCGGGTTCAAGCAGTTCTCCGCCTCCGTCTACCAAGTAGCTGGGACTATAGGTGCGCACTACCACACCCAGGTAATTTTTGTATTTTTAGTAGAGACAGGATTTCACCACGTTGGCCAGGCTTGTCTCGAATTCCCGACCTCAGGTGATCCGCCTGCCTCGGCCTCCCATAGTGCTGGGATTCCAGACGTGAGCCACCATGCCTGGCTCTTAAGTTTTGTATTTTAGAGATGGGTTTTCACCATTTTGGCCAGTGTGGTCTTGAACTCCTGACCTGAAGTGATCCACTTGCCTTGGCCTCCGAAAGTGCTGGGATTACAGGTGTGAGTCACCCCGTCCAGCCCCAAGTTGTTTTAATTTTTGAGGCTTTAAATATTGTTAACTAACAGTAGTCAGTGAGTGTTGCCTTTTCTTTTTTTTTTCCAGAATTTTTCTGGCATTCTTTTTCTTTCTCTCTCTTTCTGTCCTTTTTTGTTTGTTTTTGGGGGTAGGGAACCTCAAGAGACCTCATGGGATTTCTGCTCTTGTAGGGAAAAGAAAATCAATAATTACACATCATTTGGTAGGTGGCTAAGAAAACAAATAAAGCAGGTAAAAGAGCAGAAGGCAACTAAGGGGTAATATTTAGATGGGCTGCCAGGGAAGGCCCTAGATGAGGGGGAGATACTGAGTGAAGGAAGGGAGACCATGTGGCTACCTGGGGGAAGACATGCCTGGCAGGACCAAGGACAAATGCAGAGGCCTGAGGCAGGAGCACGCCTGGCATGCTGAAAAACAGCAAGGCGGACAGTGCAGCTGGAAGGGAGTGATCAGAGCGGAGAGTGGGAGGCAGTGAGGTAGATCATGCACGGCCTTGTAGGTCACAGCAAGGACACTGGCTTTTCCTCTGACACCAGGAGCCATGGGGGGGCGGGGGTTGAGCAAAAGAGTGACATGTTCTGACCTCCGTTTTAACCGGATCACTCAGGCTACTGCGTGGAGCACAGACTGCTGGGGTGAGGGCAGTGGCAGGGAGGGCAATAGGATTTGGGATGGGTGAATAAATTGTAACTTGGTTTCCTTGTCTGTTTTCCCCCACCAAACTGTGAGCTTTGCAAGGACAGGCCCTGAGCTTATTCAGCTCTACGAGCCAAGTGCCAGGCCCAAAGTAGGCGCGGATAAACATTGTGTGAGGAAGAAGGGTGGGAGGACAGAGGAGGAGACAGAAGGAGGCAGGAGAGGCAGAACCCCCTGGGAAATGGCTCTGCAAAGGCCACAGAAAGAAGAGGAAGCAGACAAGATGACAGCCTGTTCCCCAGCAGGAACCAAGGCCAGGAAGGGCTGAAGCTGGGGAGCTGGGCCCCCAACCCAATGCCTGCCCAACCCCGGATCTATGGCCCCCATCAACAATCAGGTTATGTGCAGTTTATGCTGGAGTTCTGCCAACAAAGGGACCCTGGCCGGAGGGTGGGGTGGGGATCTGTTCCTCAAGGTGAAGGTGCAAAGGTGAGGTGGCCTGGCAGAGAGCAGTTTTCCTGAATCCTTGCACACAGAGGCCCTGAGAAAGGATAATTCGCCCCCTTTATAGACGGTAAGTTGAGGCTTCATGAAAGAAACAGACCTAAGGTGATACAGCAAATAGGTGGCCCGGCCTAGTTTCAGGGGCTTGGCCTCTCCAAAATCCCTCCTTAGCCACTGCCTAATTTGGTCTGGGTCCCCCTGCAGTTTTAGGGAGTGACCAAGTACAGATGGAAGAGATGACTCCTGTTATTCAGCCAGCTCTTAGCTGCTGCCAAAGCACAGCTGGTGAGTCCTCACTGTGGGCGGGACCCAGCCTGGGGAACAAAAGCCATAGGACACTTCAGGACCTCATGAGGCTTAAGAAAGAATTGGCCTGCAAGTAGGGCAGGTAGACAAGAGGCACCAAACTGAGGGCAGAGGAAAGAGGTCAGGCTTTGAAGTTAGACCTGGCTTTGCCACTATCTTGCTGTGTTATCTTAGGTAACTAGCACCTCAGTTTGTGCATCTGTAAAATGGGACGAGTAACTCCTACTTTATAGGGCTGGCATGGGGGTTGAATGGGGCAACAGAAGTCCAGTGCTACCTGAAAGTGCTTTGTTCTAAGCCTCCCCACTCCCAGACTGGGGACCTGCTATCCGTGTCTTCAGCAGATGCTGGTTGGCTGCTCCTGGGCAAAAGCGAAATGGGCTGTGATGGTGTCTCAAGTCCCAGGCCTACAAATAGATCCAGGCTGTGGGGGATCTGGCCAGTGCTGACACCTAGGGGCTCTTTCAGGGCCAGGTGAGCCTGCACATGCCCTCAGGACAGTTGAGTAGGTCTTGGCTCTGCACCAAGTACCTCAGGCAAGGTCATCACTCTCTCTGGGCCTCAGCTCCCGGGAATCTCTTGGGCAATGGTTGGGGGTGGGCAGGAATCAGAGGTCTTCTACTTGCAAATGGAGTGGGCTGCTTCAAGAGTAGTGAGCTCCCTGCTTCTGGAGGTATGTAAGCAGGGACTGGACAAGCACTGGGTAGAGATTCACTTGTTCATTAATTCAATAAACTCCTATTGAGATTCTATTTTGGGCATCGTTGTCATTAGGAGATACAGTGACAAGGCATCTTTACCCTCCTGTAACTTACATGTTTTTTTTTTTTTTTTTTAGACAGAGTTTCCCTCTTGTTGCCCAGGCTGGAGTGCAAAGGCACGATCTTGGCTCACTGCAACCTCTGCCTCCCGGGTTCAAGCGATTCTCCTGCCTCAGCCTCCCAAGTAGCTGGGATTACAGGCATACGCCACCATGCCCGGCTAATTTTGTATTTTTAGTAGAGCTGGAGTTTCTCCATGTTGGTCAGGCTGGTCTTGAACTCCTGACCTCAGCTGATCCACCCACCTCAGCCTCCCAAAGTGCTGGGATTACAGGTGTGAGCCACAGGACTCGGCCCTTTTTTTTTTGAGACAGAGTATCACTCTGTCGCCCAGGCTAGGGTGCAGTGGTGCAATCTCAGCTCACTGCAACCTCCGCCTCCCACGTTCAAGAGATTCTCCCTCCCTCAGCCTCCTGAGTAGCTGGGATTATAGGTACCCACCACCATGCCTGGCTAAATTTTGTACTTTTTTAGTAGAGATGGGGTTTCGCCACGTTGGCCAAGGGTGGTCTTGAACACCTGACCTCAGGTGATCCACCCACTTTGGCCTCCCAAAGTGTTGGGATTACAGGCGTGAGCCACCACACTCAAGTCTTTTTCTTTTCTTTTTTTAAAGACAGGGTCTTGCTCTGTTGCCCAGGCTGGAGTGCAAATGGCTTGATCTTGGCTTAACTGCAGCCTCAACCTCCTATGCACAAGTGATTCTCCTGCCTCAGCCTCTCGATTAGCTGGGACTACAGGTGCATGCCAGTATGCCCAGCTAATTTTTAAAAATTTGTAGTAGAGGCCAGGCATGGTGGCCCATGCCTGTAGTCCCAGCACTTTGGGAGGCTGAGGTGGGTGGATCACCTGAGGTCAGGAGTTCAAGACCAGCCTGACCAACATGGAGAAACCCCATCTCTACTAAAAAAAAAAAACAAAATTAGCCAGGCGTGATAGTGTATGCCTGTAATCCCTGCTACTTGGGAGGCTGAGGCAGAAGAATTGCTTGAACCCGGGAGGCGGAGGTTGCAGTGAGACAAGACCGCGCCATTGCACTCCAAGCTGGGCAACAAGAGTGAAATTCCATCTCAAAAAAAAAAATTTTTTTTTTTGGTAGAAATGGGGTCTTGCTATGTTGTCCATGGTGGTCTTGAACTCCTCACCTCAGCAATCATCTCACCTTGGCCTCCCAAAGTGCTGGGATTACAGGTGTGAGCCACCACTGCCAACCCATAACTTACATTCTAACGGGGAGACATTAAATACTTTCAAGAAAGTGTGTGCTCCATATTGCAGGGGCTGCTCATGAAACTCCAACCTCCAACCCCTAGAGAAACTGACTTCTAAACTGATTTTTTTTTTTTTTTTTTTTGATATGGAATCTTGCTCTGTCACTCAGGCTAGAGTGCAGTAGTGCAATCTCGGCTCACTGCAACCTCTGCCTCCTGGGTTCCAGCGACTCCTGCCTTAGCCTCCTGACTGGCTGGGACTACAGGTGCATGCCACCATGCCCGGCTAATTTTTGTATTTTTAGTACAGATGGGGTTTTGCCATGTTGGCCAGGCTGGTCTTGAACTCCTGACCTCAGGTAATCCGCCCACTTTGGCTTCCCAAAGTGCTGGGATTACAGGCGTGAGCCACCATGCCTGGCCCTAAACTGCGATTTGAAGGACAAATACCAGTTAAGTAGGGAAGGGATGAGTGTTTAGGTCTGAGAGAACAACAGGTGCAAAGGCTCAGAGGCAAGAGAGACATGTATTTTCAAGGAGCTGAAAGTTCAACATGGTCAGAGGGAAGGAGGCAAGAAGGGGAGTGGCTGCGCTGAGTGAAGTCAGCAGTCACTCACCAGTCCTCAAGTGAACTGAGACCCACCTTAGGGGTCAGGATCCACCCTCTTCCATGATGGTCAGGGATGAGGAGTTAGCCAGGTAAAATTTGTGAGGCGATGACTCAGGGAAGAAGCGATCCCAGCAGAGGTTTGTGTCACTGGGAGAGAGGAAAGACAGCTGAAAGTTGAGTCTGGCTAGAGCCTGGCTGGGGGCTTGGCTGAGAAGAGAGACCTTGGTATTGCGGCCTGTGGGTCTTGCCAAGTGGCCTGAGGGCCATACGGAGCCACTGATGGTTTTGTGCAGGGGAGTGACTCAACCTTGGTAGGAACATGCAGGAAGGTTGTCCTGGGATGCCCTTTAAGGTTTCAGCAGACTGAAACCTCACAGAGCCTCTGGGGAGCCCAGCCATCTTAGGCACAACCTCATTCGAGCCATCAGGGAGGATAAGGAAACTCACTTGTCAGAGGAACCTTAGAGAAGTCAAGAGACAGGTTAGAGGGCCCTGAGCTGGGAGGTGGGGAGCAGAGGGAAAGAAGAGGGTGAGGGCTCAGAAGGGCAAGAGCCTGGACACCAGGAGGCGGTGCCTGCTCTTAGCTGGCCAGTGACTCCATGGTTCAAGAAGGCCCGGCCCCCAGGACCCTAGAGCTAGAAAGACAATGGACTCATCCTAGGATGGGGGAAGCCTCGCCCCCCGAGGTTAAGTGAAATTGCTCTAAGACACAGAGCACATCAGTGGCAGGATTAGGAAGAAACTAGTAACCCTGGAGCACCTAGCACCAGCACCCCTAGTGCAGGGTACTTCCTACCTCGCATCATCTAACGCAGGTGTCGCTTCATTTTACAGATAAGCTGACTAACGTCCAGGAGGCATGGACTCCTGTTCTGGGTTACACAGAGTTAGGGCTAAGAAACTAGGTCTGCAGGGGCCTAGTTTCCTGCAGTTCCTCTGGGTCTGAGTTTGGAGTGGTGGGGAAGAGGCGAGCGTGTCAAGGAGGGGGAGGGGGAGGGTGGGGCTGTGTTTCTGGGACTTTCCTCGCTGAGGTCAGAGGCCCCGAAATAGACGTGCTGCAGCGAGCGCCTGGAGGCCCGGTCACACCCTGTGCCCGGCCCGCCGCGGGGAGCGGTCCAGCCGCAGCGCACTAGCCCGTCGCCGTCCCACTGCCCTCCGGAACCGCGCGAGCCTCGCTAACCGCTCGGCGCCCGGTCTCCACCTCGCCGGTTTCATGAACGTGAGCCGGACGACCCCGACGTGCTGAAGCCCGCGTGGCCGCCCCACCACGCCACCGCCGTCTGCGCGGAGGCCGGGCCTCCCCCTGCGCCAGCGGCTGCCACCATCTCGACTCCGACGGCTGCGGCAGAGGGTGTAGCCACCGCGCTTGCCAATCAGGAAGTGAGCGCCGGCTCCGGACGCGCCCCGCTGTGACGTCACTCAGCCAGCCCCGGATGCCCCGCCCAGTGGCCTTGCCTGGGAAAGGCGACAGGGTACCGGTGGGTGCTGGCCCTCAAAGGGTGAAAATAACTCCTATGGGAATTGCGCGCATTATAACTGCTCTAAGAAACGCAGCCAGGGCATTTTGAAATGTATATATTCAATCACTCCTCTTCCAGCCATTTATCCGTCCGTCTGTATTGTATGTCTATCCACTCAGCCAAAGTAATTGGGCACCTCCTGTGTGCCAGGCGCTGTGCTGGGCTCTGGCTATAAAGAAAGATGAACCCTCTGCTTGTCCTCAGGGAGCTCATAATCTAGGGCGGAAGCCTGATGGTAACAAATGCTCATGCCATCTTTTTTATTGCAGTCATGATTAATTCTGGGACGGCGAGATACAGGCTGCTACAATAACCAGGTGTCTAATTTGGATTGGGGCTCAGGTCCCTGGAGAAGTTACATCGAGCCGACTCCTGAAGCAACAAGTGTTCCAGGCAGAGGGAAGAGCTTGTGCAAAGGCAATGAGGCTAGCAGGCTGGAAAATAAGGGAAAGGAAATGGAGTGAGATGAAGCTCTGGAGGTTTAGGGGAGCGAATTATTTAAGACCTTGGAGGCCATAGTAAGGAAATAGAATTTTCTTCTAAGTGCGATGGGCAGTCACTGGATACTTAGTGTTTTAAAATCTCCCTACCTCTGTGTGGAGAATAGACAGGAGTGGACATGGGAGTAAGAGTGGACACAGTGATACCTAGGAGGTACCCTCCAGCATGGAAGGTAGTAAACTAGATGAGAGGGAGGCTACCGCGGGTGGGACATGAACAGACTCAGTAAATAATTAGAAGATACAGTCCTCAGGCAGGCGGGTTGATGGATTGAAAATGGGGGTGGGTGAGGCAGAGGGAGTTAAGATTAAGTCATTTATTCATTGATCAATTATTTATTGAGCCCCTCTGGATGCCAGGCACTGTTCTACAGAGGCAGACTCTGGGTTCAAATCCTTGTCCTGTCACTTGCTAGCTGCTTGCCTTAGGGAAGTTATTTAACCTCTTTGTACCTTGATCTCTTCATCTGTAAAATGCAGATCCTAAGAACACCTGAGAGAATTATCGCAACGATGAAAAGAGTTAATATATGTAAACCTTTGGACCCGGGTGTTTGGAGCTGGGCTCTGAGGCTGAGGACTTGGACTTGGGTACTTGGGGTTGGGTACTTGGGCCTACTTCTTGGAGTCACCAAGTCTCTATGTCTTTACTGGCTTTATACAGAAAATTAAAAGAGTGACATGCTAGAGCAAGCTGTTCCCACACCGTGAGTGAGACACAGGTATCAGTATAATTTTAAGCTCTCAGGTGATTCCGAAGGGCAGACAAGTTGGCAATTACTGTGGTAGAGAGAAACAAGGAGGCAATTTTAAAGTAGGTGGTCAGGGAGGGCTTCTCTGAGGAGGTGACATTTGAGTGAAAACCAAAGAGTGCAGAAGAAGCCATCATTGAAAAGTTAGGGGGAAAAGCCTTTGGGAAGGTGTCTGGCCTAGGCACCTGCATGCCTGGAGGTGCCTTTGACCCAAGTGTGAAAGATTGAAGGAGAAATGGGCTTAGTTTAGTGGATTCCAAGGATGAGTGATCATGGCTGAGTGAAGACCCCTACCCTTTCTGCAGATCAGAACCTGGAGCAGCTAAACCATGCTGTGCCCTGGTAGCTGTGGGTGCTGGGAGGCAAACTCTACTGGTTCATCAAGAATTTGTGGTCAGGCTGAGGCAGGCGGATCACTTAAAGTCAGGAGTTCAAGACCAGCCTGGCCAACATGGCAAAACCCCGTCGCTACTAAACATACAAAAATTATCCGGGCATGGTGGCGCATACCCTGCTACTCAGGAGGCTGAGGCGGCAGACTCGCTTCAACCCAGGAGGTGGAGGTTGCAGTGAGCCGAGATCGCGCCATTGCACCATTGCACTCCAGCCTGGGTGACAGTGAGACTCCATCTAAAAAACAAACAAACAAACAAAAAAACAAAATAAAAACAACAACAACAACAAAAAACTAGCTGGATGTGGTGGTCCATGCCTGTGGTCCCAATTGGGAGGCTAAGGTGGGAGGATCACTTGAGCCCAGGAGGTCAAGGCTGCAGTCAGCCATGATTGCACCACTGCACTCCAGCCTGGGTGACAGAGCAACACCCTGTCTCAAAAAAAAAAAAAAAAAAATCTCTCCCGTGGGGCCACACCATTTGTTCACACAGATAATGAACCACTGGGCCCCTGCCAGCTTCTGACTTGGCACTGGAGGTTTCTCTGGGAACTGGTGCTTGGAGCGGGGAAATGGGAGCTGGATCTTTGAGGCCAAGTACTTGGGGCTGGACTTCTGGGGCTGGGTTCTGAGACTGGAGACTGGGACTTGGATACTAGGGGGTAGGTGCTTGGACTTGCTTTTTGGAATAACCAAGGCTCCATTTCTTTACTGGCCTTTACAAGTGAGCCTGTCTCCTAACCTGACTATCCTTTCTGTGGCTTCACGGCACAGAACTTCACAATTGTGACCTTACCTTGTCTCAGCTGTCTGTTCCATGGAGACCCAGAAGGAGGGAAAGAGAAGGCTGTTGTGGGCCTCTTCAAGGGGCCTTCCTGGGACCCCTTTTCCTCCCTCTAAGCCAGGAAGCTCATGCTCCCTCATCTTCCACCCCTCCCCCAGCCATCTGCTTAAAGGAAGTGGCTCCTCTGTTCTTCACAGGAAGCCACAGGCCTCCCCTGCCTCGGCAGCCTCCAGCTACTGTTGCCCCAGGCCCTCGGCTGTCCCAGACCCCCCTTTCCAGGCAGAATCTAGTGATGCCTCATTCCCAGCAACCCCCTCCGCTGCCCAGCCAAGAAGTGCGTGTGGCGTGCTCCTCCCTGGGAGCGCAGGCAGTGAGCCTGGAGGTGAGACCTGACTGCAGAGAATCCTGAGTGCTGTGCTCGGGAGTTTGGAGATCCCCAAATTGTAGGACTGAGGACTTGGAGAAGAGAGGAGGAGGTGGGCCCTGGAAGGATTCTCTGATGGACCACTCGTGAGCTTCAGAAGCTCCTGCTACTGAGCAGGGGCAAGGTCTATTCATTTCCGTCTGTAGCTAACCTTGGTGGGGCCTGCCCCAGGGAGGGCTGTTGGTAATTGTGGAGCTGCTCAAGGCTGATGAGGGCTGATGGATTCCAAGATAGGACTGTACTGCCACCTGGTGGTCATATCAGCACATAGCACCATGAAATTGTGAGTGCCCCTACCGGGAGAAAGGTGATTCAAGGATATGGGGGTCCTGAAAGGCTCTTAAAGAACAAAGAAATCCCTAGATTAAAATATTTTATTTAAGAGCAAGACACTCCTAACTTGAGCACTTGAGCAAGACATTCTAGGTCTGGACGAGAGTCCAACTCCTTCCCTTCCCCATTTTACAAAGTGGGAAACAGGTCCATAGGAAAGTGATGCGATCAGAGGGCCTCTACGCTGGCAATCAGAGATGGGATCTATTTTTGGACTCCTTTTTTTTTTTTTTTTTTTTTTTTTTGAGACGGAGTCTCGCTCTGTTGCCCAGGCTGGAGTGCAATGGGGTGATCTTGGCTCACTGCAACCTCCACCTCCTGAGTTCAAGTGATTCTCCTGCCTCAGCCTCCCAAGTAACTGGGACTACAGGCGTGTGCCACCACGCCCGGCTAATTTTTCTATTTTTAGTACAGACGGGGTAGAGACAAGCCCTGCTAGTTTCTAGTTACCCTCATTTGTGACCAAACATGGGCATCGCCCCACACCGTCACCCACTTTAGTCACCAAAGTTGGCACTACAGAGTGGCTTTTGGCTGCTTCCAAAAATAAAATTCATCCTCAGAAAGCCAGGATCTGATAGGGCTGAGGGGACTCAGAAGCATGTGCTTCAGGCTCAGCAGATGTTTTAGAGGAGGAAGCTCTGGAGCCCACGATATCTAACACCCTCACCCTAGTTTTGAAAACAAGGAAGCAGGCCGGGTGCGGTGGCTCACGCCTGTAATCCCTGCACTTTGGAGGTCGAGATGGGCAGATCACTTGAGGTCAGGAGTTCGAGACCAGCCTGGCCAACATGGTGAAACCTCGTCTCTACTAAAAATACAAAAATTAGCAGGGCATGGTGGCGCACACCTATAATCCTAGCTACTTGAGAGGTTGAGGCACAAGAATTGCTTGAACCCGGGAGGTGGAGGTTGCAGTGAGCCAAGATCGCACCACTGCACTCCAGCCTGGGCAACAGAGCAAGATTCTTTGTCTCAAACAACAACAAAAACAAGGAAACTGGGACCCCAAGAGAGTACTTAACTTGTCTGAGGTGACTCAGTCCTGGAGCTGGGCCGGGACTCAGCCATGTATCTCTCTGAAGGTTGCTGCCAGGGAGGCATCTAAAAGTGGAGGCCAGGCGCGATGGCTCATGCCTGTATTCCCAGCACTTTGGGAGTGATCCTCAGGCGGATCACCTGAGGTCAGGAGTTCAAAACCAACCTGGCCAACGTGGCGAAACCCCTTCTCCACTAAAACTACAAAAATTAGCTGAAGGTGGTGGCGGGTGCCTGTAATCGCAGCTACTTGGGAGGCTGAGGCAGGAGAATCACTTGAACCTGGGAGGCAGAGGCTGCAGTGAGCCAAGATCACGTCACTGCACTTCAGCCTGTGCAAGAGAGTGAGACTCCGTCTCAAGAAAAATAATTAATTACTTAAAAGTGCGTTGAGCATCTCTCGACTTCTGATAGTGAATTCTGGTGTGTGTTCACCCTTCTGCCACAGGCTTTGTAGATGGGATGATTGTGGTCCCTGAAAGCTGGCAAGGGTGAGGGTGGGTGAAAGGAGATAGGGGTGGGGAGGTGGTGACAGGGAAGGAAAAGGTGGGGTCCTCAGTGCACCATAAGCCCCAAGTAGGTAGGAACTGGGTTCCATCCACTGTGGTGTCCTTGGCCCCCGCCATCACTTGCAGAATGAAGGCAAGAAGTTATCCTGCATAGGCCGGTCCCAAGGGATCCTGGGGAAGGTGGCATCTCCCTATATAGAACTGGTCATTTCCAGTGTCACTCAGCCTGAGGACTGCTGAGGCCTCAGATCTAAAATTCCGGGGCAGAGCTGTCCATCTCTCTGGCCTTGATGCTGTCCAAGGGAATAAGTGGAGGGGACTTCTTCTAAGGGCAGAGACCCTAATTTGGTGCCACCTTTGGAAGAAACGAAGAATATGGTCTGTGAGCCCCAGAGAGTAAACCCTGACTCACATGATCTCATTCCTGGTTGTCATTTGGCTGTTTCCTCTTTGTTTTAGGCAAGTCCTTAATCATAACTGACATTTACGGAATGCTTCGTATGTGTTTGGGTTGTCCTTTCCTTCCTGTTCAGAAGGGCTATGAACTCCATACGCAAACTGTTCTCCCTATCCCCAGAGTCCTATGAGGAAACGGGGGCCCTGCCGAGCCCTCGAAAAGCTGCTGTTACACCCTTTCCCCAGAGCAAAGAGCTGACTTTATTCTCCATCTGAGGGTGATCACTAGCACTTCTTGAGAGAATGGAGACCTGGCTTCTCTATCTCTGCCTAATCAGAGAAGTACCTGGAAGCTTCTCTCAGTGAGAAGAAACTGAGTTCTGCCTCCCCAAGCACCCTGTGGAATCGAGTCTGTCCATTTAAACAGGAGGCCCTGCTAGGCAGGAGTCCAGAGAAGGGGATGTCTGAACTGAGTCTGGAAGGATAGAAGGGAGTTTTTCAGGCACATGAGCTTCTGAAGACATTCTGGGTAGAGAGACCAACATTTGCTAAGGCCCAGAAACAAAATCAACTGGTTGTGTTCCGGGAGCTGTGGTTGACTCGAAGGGAAAATGGGAATGGGGGTGTGTGGATGGCACAGGCCAGAGCCAGATTGTTTGGGTTTCTCACTGCAAACATGATTGACGGCAGGACAAAGTGTTTTCTGGAAGAAGTTTATTCTGTTTTCTTATCTAGGTTGTTGGGGACAGTGATAGAGAAAGTTCTGGATACTGGGCGTGGTCAGCACATGCTTGTAATCCTGCTTGGGAGGTTGAGACAGGAGGATCACTTGAGGCTAGGAGCTGGAGGCTGTAGGGCACTGTGATCGCATCTGTGAATAGCCACTGCACTCTAGCCTGGACAACATAGTGAGAACCCATCTCAAAAAAAAAAAAAAAAAAAAAAAAAAGGCAAAGTTCTAGATCCTAACTGGAAGAGTTAGGCTTAGAAGGAAGAAGAGGTTCTGGGAGCTGCTGGCTACTCTTCATCCTCCTCACTATCGAGATACTTGTGGGTGGTGTAGCCGATCAGGGCACCTATTTTGCCCATGGCGACGCTGCTGCCGCCAGCCCCTGTAAAGCAAACACAGATGAGTCAGTGGGGCCCAAGCGCCAGGCCCGGGAATCCAGATGTCTGGAAACCATTGGTTGAGTCCAACTCCTCATTTCTAGATGGAGAAACAGAGGCCCTGAGAGGGGATGGCACTACCACAAAGTGAGTCCCATTCTTACCTCGCCTTGACATCCCACATCAGAAATGTGTTTCTGGGATGAAAAAGGCAAAAATAATGGCTCTTTCACTAGATGTCTGCCATGGAAACACCATGTTATTAATTATGCCAACAGCCACCTTCATGGAGCCCTGTGTGGGTGTGGGGGGTTCACAAGCCAGGGATCATTTAATCTTGTCACAGTTATGTGGCATGTGAGAGGACAACTATTTTATAGCCCAGAGGTGTCCCTGGGCTCGTCCATACTCTTCCCCTCCCATTGTAGGGGTGTGGCCCCCTCTGAGCAGGGCTCTCTTATTTTGGGCTGATTCTTTGGGCTTTTGCCATTCAGAATTGAGAGAAGAGAAGATGCAAGGTTCAGAAAGGCAGAGAGGGAAGTTTGTTGGGGGCAGGTTTTCTCCAGGATTTTGGAGGCCTCAGAGCGAGAGAGAGTGGTGGGGGTGGGGTGGGGAGAGAGGATAGAGAGGAAAGTGAGGCCATTTTTTATGAGTCGCTCTGGGCCGGCACAGTGGCTCATGCCTGCAATCTCCCACTTTGGGAGGCTAAAGTGGGAGGATTGCTTGAGCCCAGGAATTCAAGACCATCCTGGGTAACACAATGAGACCCTGTCTCTAAAAAAAAAAATCTGGCATGGTGGCGGTATGCGCCTGTAGTCCCAGCTACTTGGGAGTCTGAGGCAGGAGGATAGCTTGAACCTGGGAGTTCCAGGCTGCTGTGAACTGTGATCATGCACTGCATTCCAACCTGGCAGTGTGAGACCTTGTTTTGACCCTTTTCTAGGATAAATAGATCAATAGATTGATCAATCGATAGATAGAAGAGTCACTGTGAGCGCTGTATCTGTTCCCTCCGTGGTGTTCAAAAAGTGCAAGTCAAGACCACATTTGGTGTGAGATTGATTTGAGTTACTCTACTACATTTCTTTGCTACTATGGTCTCTGAGATTGAGCAGATTCAAAAAATGTTAAACTGAGGATGATCACTCCAAAGCACCGCTGAGAGAACTGAGGCTTGTTGTGATTTGGCCAAAGCATCAGTGAGGCACCCAGCCTTTGAGACTGAGAATGGGGTTTCTGGCATCATACTGACTGGGTCAGAATCTAGGCTCTGGTCTAAACTAGCAGAGAGACTTGAGTAAATTACTTAATTCCTGGCCAGGCACAGTGACTCACACCTGTAATCCCAGCACTTTGGGACTCCGAGACGGGCGGATCAGCTGAGGTCAGGAGTTTGAGGCCAGCCTGGCCAACATGGTGAAACTCCATCTCTACTAAAAATACAAAAATTAGCCAGGCATGGTGGCGTGTGCCTGTAATTCCAGCTACTTGGGAGGCTGTGGTAGGAAAATCGCTTGAACCCAGGAGGCGGAGGTTGTAGTGAGTGAGATCACACCACTGCACTTCAGCCTGCCTTGGTGACACAGCCAGACTCCGTCTCAAAATGAATAAATAATCACTTAATTCCTGGTAAACTACTTAATTGCTTGAGTAAATTACTTAATTCCTGAGTGCCTCAGTTTCCCTATATGTATGATGAAAATAATAATATTAAAGAACGTTCTACCAGGGGCCCAGGCCCCGCACTCACCGAGGCTCTGCAGCGTGGCCACCAGCCCCCCAGCGGGGACGCCGCCCCCATTCATGATCGCAGACCAGCTCATCAGCGAGGAAGCCACCGAGTTGGCCGCGATGCCGGCGCCAGTGAAGCCCAGCGCGGGCAGCCCGGCGACCGCGAGTCCTGGAGGAACAGGAGCGGGTGAGGGAGCGCCCTCGGCAGAGGCCCGCCCCACCTGCCCGAGATTCTCCCCCTCCAGACCCACCTCCTCCGATGGCCATGAAGGTCAGGGCCTTCCAGAACCCGGAGTCGCTGTCCCAGCTCTCCGAGCACTTTTTCTTGCCTGCAGGAGAGCAGACAAAGCGTAGTGGGGGTGTTGGGGTGGAACGCAGGGGTCCCCTTCTCTGTGTCTGATGCTCAGGACCACTCCTGGAGGCGGGGGCCACCACTCTCCTACTCAGAGAGCCTCACAGAGGGGAAGGGACTTTTCCCTGGGCGCCGAGCCTGGCACAGAACTAGCATTGAATAAATTTCGGTAGGATGGAGGAATTAACAGAGTAGTGGGATTTGAATCTGGGACTCTGGCGACACCAACCCTGCACTGTCCATTGGAATGGACGCCAGGGTCTCTACAGAAGCACGCCAGAATCTCTACACCCGGGACCCTGAAACTCTCTCCCTTATCCCACACTCCTCCCATCCCCCAGAACCCTTATTTGCCTCCTTACTTGCACCCTTGCCTGCACCCTTACCTGCATCCTTACCGGCATCCTTACCTGCACCCTTACCTGCACCCTTACCCGCATTCTCACCTGCCTCCACCCCGCTGCAAGTGAAGAGCAGCAGGTAGCACAAGAAAAGCGATACCGCCTTCTGCCGCATGGTGGCGCCGCGCGCAGGCTCCGTCGCTAGACCTGCGAATAGGCGAAAGGGAGATGGTCCCCGGAGCATCTTTGGAGCTCATCAGCTCCGTTGTTTTCCCTTCCAATTCCGACTGAATCAGTAAAAAGCAGCGAGGTGCGGTGAACGGAATACAGGATCCCTCTCAGGAGCCATGTGCCAGCATGCCCGGCAAATTTTTGTATTTTTAGTAGTGACAGGGTTCCACCATGTTGGCCAGGCTGGTCTTGAACTCCTGATCTCGTGATCTGCCCACCTCGGCCTCCCAAAGTGCTGGGATTACAGGCGTGAGCCACCGCGCCCGGCCCCAGCCCCAAAGCCCACATTTTTAACAACCACTCCAGATGGCTTCATCTATCCTCAAAGATGAACTCACTGCCACATTGGATCCTATAATAAAGGGGCTTCTAAAATAATCCAGTCCTTTGAGCAGGTAAGGCAACTTAACCTACCTTTTACAGAGGAAGCAATTAAGGTTCCAAGACACGACAGGATTAAGGCCACAGATCGCTGATATTGCACCTGTAAGCTGGGTCTCATGCCTCTTGGCATGTATCCAATCTCCCTAAAATCTCCAACCCATCCTCTTAGACAAGTCCCAGCCCAGGGCACTAAAAGGGACTCAGGGATGCTGCTCCCTGGAGAAGGGGCCTCCTGGCTCTCAGAACATGAGATTTACAGGCAGGCAGGCAGACTGGCAGAGGGTGACAGCTTGATGCCCACACTTCATAGCTCCTGAGTTTACCTTGGAGGACAGAAGAGAAGCAATCTTCAGCCCGGAGCCTGCTGATAGATGGGCACAGCGGCGAGTAAACGGTTCTCCGGCTGAAGGCTGGCTTTTTATCATCACTTGCGGATCCTCCCACGTCTCACCCCAGGCAGCCAATCCCTGCCAGAGTTTCTATTTCTGCACTCTGCAGTTTCATTTTCCCCTCTCTCCCAGCCCTTGCACTCTGCAGAGTTTCATTTTCCCCTCTCTCCCAGCTCCGCCCAGCGGAAGCATTTGTGTGCTGCCTGCTGGCAGAAAAATACACTTCAAGCTGAGGACTTTTGGAGCCCCTCAGGGTATTCAAAGCATGTCACACTATGGTGAGAGCTACGGCCATACTGGGCTTAGTGAAGCCTGATCACCAGCTCCCCCTGGGGCACACAGGCCTTTCACCCTTCAATCCAACTAATAAACAACACCTACTATTTATTGAGCACTTGCTGCATGCCAGGGTCTGTGCAAAGTGCTCTATTTACATGATCTTTTTCCAATCCCACAGTAGTCATGTGACATACCATATGCTGTTTATAATCCCCCAGAACTTTAGAAATTAAGTCACTTTGTTCCATTGTCTCTCAGGCTGGCTGCTTCTGCGGCATGGGCATATGGTAAGACCAGTGAAGCCTGTGTTCGTGTAGCCGTCATGCTACATCTTGAGTTTCCAGATGGGTCCTCTGGCCCTAGGTAATGAACTGAGCATTCTTTAAAGCCTTTGGCTGGTGATGCTTGAAGCACTATGGGTCAGAAATGCAACTTCTATTTGGAAAACATAGAAATTCCGGTAAGGATGAATCATTGCCTTCTCCCAAGTGGAAGGGGTCTGAAATAATTGACCTGCCACCAGATGGCTGGCTATTCTCATTGAGCAATTTTGCCATATTGCTACCTGCTGCTGGAAGATTGGCTATACTTTGGCAATTGCCAGATCAGTTTTGGTGAGAGGGAACCCAAGTTGTTGGACTCATTTCTAACCCCCATCCTTACCTTGCAATAGACACTCATAGGTCTATTGCAAGGCAATAATGGGGCTAAGTTTAGAGGCTGGCTGACATCCTGGCCATTGGGCTGTAAAACCTCCTCTGCAGCAGGTGATCTCTGGTCGGCATTAACATGAGACACAGAGATCCACGTTCTTTATATCCATTCAGAGTTCATTCTTATGCCCCTAACCCACACCTGCTGATTCCCAATCTTCCAATCTGTTCCATCCACGCTTTTGACCAACCAGCCAAGACATTGGTCACTTATTAGGAATTGGTGTATGTCTGTACCTCAGTCCATCTCTCTCTCTCTCTCTGCATACAGAGGGAACAACACGGTATACTGCTCCTAGTTCTGCCCCCTGGGAGGATTCACTATTATTCAGGGCCACCCCCAACTGGAGCTGTAATAGAGTGGTCCATTTCCAGCTGGTACCAAAATATTATACTGACTTATCTGTGAATTGGGTTCGTCTCCTTTGCTCCATTATCTGTTGGTTGCTGGGAACACTCCATGAGGCCATATATGTGGGTGAAGGAGAAAACCCAGAGAGACACAGTTGGGTGCCACAGGACTCTGAGCTCCCCGTTTATTTAATTTACTTATGCCTTTTAGACCCCTTTTGCTCAGCCTTAAATATACCATTTCCATCACATATTTTTTGGTTTTTTTTGTTCTTTGTTTTTTGTTGTTATTGTTTTTGTTTTTGAGACAGTCTTGCACCATCCCCCAGGCTGGAGTGCAGTGGTGTGATCTCGTCTTACTGCAACCTATGCCTCCCGGGTTCAAGCGATTCTCCTGCCTCAGCCTCCCGAGTAGCTGGGATTACAGGCATGCACCACCATGCCCGGCTAATTTTTTTGTATTTTTAGTAGAGATGGGGTTTTGCCATGTTGGCCAGCCTGGTCTTGAACTCCTGACCTCAGGTGATTCGCCCACCTCTGCCTCCCAAAGTGCTGGGATTACAGGTGTGAGCCGCTGTGCCCAGCCTCTTTGTTGTTTTGTTGGTTTGTTTGTTCGTTTGTTAAAGACAGGGTATGATTGTATCACTCTGTTGCCCGGGCTGGAGTGCAGTGGTACAATCATAGCTTACTGCAGCCTTGACTTCCTAGGCTCAAGAAATCATCCCACCTCACCCTCCCAAGTATCTGGGACCACAGGCATGTGCCACCACACTCAGCTAATTTTATATTTCTTTTAGAGATAGAGGTCGCACTACATTGCCCATGCTGGTCTCCAACTCCTGGCTCCAAGTGGTCCTTCTGCCTCCGGGTCTTAAAGTGCTGGGATTACAAGCGTGAGCCAATGCGCCTGGCTTCCATCACATACGGAATTGCTGCTCTACCTTTCTGATAATACCCAGCTTAAGATATATAGCTACCTGGCATCCAGTGGTGAGATGCATAGTCACTACTGGGGCTCAGTGGCACATCAGGGCCTCTTTTCCCAAAGGGACCACAGTAAGCATAGCCTTACTCCAGAATCCCAAGAATCCTAACTGCAATTCTCCTATGTGGACTTTCAGAGACTCTCTACAGAATCCTATATTTTTTCCTCCCTACAGAATCGTTATCCAACTTTACACAGATACATCCAGCAACATTGCATCTTTGGATCATATAATCAGAGGTGGCAGCATAGCTTGTTTTGTGCCCTGAACCTGCTACACAGTTAAGAGGAAAGAAAAAAACCAAAACGACCTAATGTGCTGTCACCCAGGCTGGAGTGAAGTGGTGCGATCTCGGCTCACTGCAAGCTCTGCCTCCCAGTTTCTGGCATTCTCCTGCCTCAGCCTCCTGAGTAGCTGGGACTGCAGGCACTCACCACCATGCCCAGCTAATTTTTTGTATTTTTAGTAGAGACAGGGTTTCACTGTGTTAACCGGGATGGTCTTGATCTCCTGACCTCGTGATCCACCCACCTCAGCCTCCCAAAGTGTTGGGATTACAGGTGTGAGTCACCGTGCCCAAAAGTGTTGGGATTACAGGTGTGAGTCACCATGCCCAGCCTGCTTTTTCTATTCTCTCACTCAACACAACAATCACCCCAGACCAGATGTGTGGGTGGGGTTTTTTCCCCTCACCTCAAGCAGCAGACACCAGCTGGGTGTCCTCTGATTCAATTATATTTATTATTATTATTATTATTATTATTATTATTATTTGAGATGGAGTTTC
>NW_016817890.1:1103268-1111466 GCF_001698545.2 Rhinopithecus bieti | reverse complement strand
ACCTCAAGTGATCCACCCAAAGTGCTGGGATTACAGGTGTGAGCCACCTCGCCCAGCCTCAATTCTTTTTTTATTTTTTATTTTTTAATTTAATTTAATTTAATTTAATTTAATTTTATTTTATTTTATTTTATTTTATTTAATTTTTGAGATGGAGTCTCGCTCTGTCACCCGGGCTGGAGTGCAGTGGCCGGATCTCAGCTCACTGCAAGCTCCGCCTCCCGGGTTTACGCCATTCTCCTGCCTCAGCCTCCCGAGTAGCTGGGACTACAGGCACCCGCCACCTTGCCCGGCTAGTTTTTTGTATTTTTTAGTAGAGACGGGGTTTCACCGTGTTAGCCAGGATGGTCTCGATCTCCTGACCTCATGATCCACTGGTCTCGGCCTCCCAAAGTGCCAGGATTACAGGCTTGAGCCACCGTGCCCGGTCAAAACTTAGCTTTGCTGTTTCCGCCCGGATTTTTTTTTTTAATTATTAAAATAAAAATATGGAATGCTGCATGAATTTGCATGTCATCCTTGCACAGGGGCCATGCTAATCTTCTCCGTATTGTTCCGATTTTAGTATATGACGAAGTGAGCACTTTTTTCTTTTCTTCAGACAGGGTCTCACTGTGTTACCAAGGTGGACTCAATCACGGCTCACTGCAGTCTCAACCTTCTGGGTTCAAGTGATCCTCCTGCCTCAGCCTCCCGAGTAGCTGGGACTATAGGGATGCACCATCATGCCTGGCTAATTTTTGTATTTTTTGTAAAGATGGGGTTTTGCCATGTTGGCCAGTCTAGTCTCAAATTCCTAGGCTCAAGGGATCTGCCCCCCTCAGCCTCCCAAAGTGCTGGTATTACAGGCATGGGCCACTGTGCCCAGACTCCAATTCAATTCTGACACTGTCTACCTGGAGAGAGCATCGGTCCTACAGGTTGAGGGACTCCTCAACACTGACGCTCAAGACACAAATCAGGGCTTCTGGAACTTCCGACTGGTTGCAAGTTGGGATTCCCATAACCCCTTCTTTGGGTTCAATTAATTTGCTAGAGAAGCTCCTAAAGCACAGGGAAACACAGCAGTTTACTATACAGGAAATTACGAAGGCTACATGAACAGTTGTGTTGGGTGAGGTATGGGGGAATGGGCACAGCGTCCTCCAGGAACATCCGTGTGTTCAGCTATTGGGAAGCTCTCGGAATCCTGTCTTGGTTTTTTTTTTTTTTTGAGACGGAGTCTCGCTCTGTCACCCGGGCTGGAGTGCACTGGCCGGATCTCAGCTCACTGCAAGCTCCGCCTCCCGGGTTCACCCCATTCTCCTGCCTCAGCCTCCCCGAGTAGCTGGGACTACAGGCGCCCGCCACCTCGCCCGGCTAGTTTTTTGTATTTTTTAGTAGAGACGGGGTTTCACGGTGTTAGCCAGGATGGTCTCGATCTCCTGACCTTGTGATCCGCCCGCCTCGGCCTCCCAAAGTGCTGGGATTACAGGCTTGAGCCACCGCGCCCGGCCTGTTTTTTTTTTTAATGGAGGCTTCATTACATAAGAATGATTGATTAAGCCATTGGCCATTGGTGATCAGCTTAACTTTCAGTCCTTCTCCCCTTCAGTGGATGGAGCTGAAAGTCCCAACCCTTTAACCCTGCCTTGGTCTTCTCAGTGACCAGCCCTATCCTCAAGCTACCTAGGGACTGCTAGCCATCAGTCAATCATTAGTATACAAAGCATGGTGGCATACAACTATAGCCCAAACTGTTCAAGAGGCTGAGGTGGGAAGATTGCTTGAGCCTAGAAATTCAAGTCCAGCCTGGGCAACACAGTGAGATTCCATCTCTAAAAAATAAACAAATACGAAATAATTAGCATACAAAGGCATCACTTTGGAGATACCAAGGATTTTAGGAATTGTATGCCAGGAAATGAGGTATGGGGGAATGGGCACAGCGTCCTCCAGGAACATCCATGTGTTCAGCTACTGGGAAGCTCTTGGAACCCTGTCTTTTTGGTTTTTTATGGAAGCTTCATTTTTTTTTTCAAATATCTTTTCTTTTTTTTTTTTTTTTTTTTGAGGCGGAGTCTTGCTCTGTCGCCCAGGCTGGAGTGCAGTGGCCGGATCTCAGCTCACCGCAAGCTCCGCCTCCCAGGTTCCTGCCATTCTCCTGCCTCAGCCTCCCAAGTAGCTGGGACTACAGGCGCCCGCCACCTCGCCTGGCTAGTTTTTTGTATTTTTAGTAGAGACGGGGTTTCACTGTGTTCGCCAGGATGGTCTCAATCTCCTGACCTTGTGATCCGCCCGTCTCGGCCTCCCAAAGTGCTGGGATTACAGGCTTGAGCCACCGCGCCCGGCTCAAATATCTATTTCACAATATCACGGTCCACCTCTGATTTTCAAACACCCCCCTCCTTTCTTTTTTTTTTTTCCTGAGATGTGGTTCTGTCGCCCAGGCTGGAGTGCAGTGGCATGATCTTGGCTCACTGCAGCTCCACCTCCCAGGTTCAAGTGATCCTCCTGCCTCAGCTTCCCAAGTAGCTGGGATTACAAGCATGTGCCACCATGCCTGGCTAATTTTTGTAAATTTAGTAGAGACAGGGTTTCACCATGTTGGCCAGGCTGGTCTTGAACTCCTGACCTCAAGTGATCCACCTGTCTCAGCCTCCCAAAGTGCTGGGATTACAGGCATGAGCCACTGCACCAGGCCTTCAAACCTAAATTTCTTTCTTTTTTTCTTTTTAATTTTAATTTAGGTTCTGGGATACATGTGCAAAGCGTGCAGGTCTGTTACATAGGTATACATGTGCCATGGTGGTTTGCTGCACCTACTAACCCGTCCTCTAAAAACCCGAATTTCTTACATCAAAAGTACATACAACTCCCCAGCTACTTGGGAGGCTGAGGCAGGAGGATTGCTTGAACTGGGAGGTGGAGGTTGCAGTGAGCCGAGATTGCACCATTGCATTCCATGCACTCCAAGATAGAGCAAGACCCTGTCTAAAAAAAAAAAAGGACATACAATTCAAAATATACTACTATAATTAACCAAGCATGGTGGTGCCCACCTGCAGTCCCGGGTACTCAGGAGGCTGAAATGGGAGGATCGCTTGAGCCAGGGAGGTCGAGGCTACAGTGAGCTGTGATTGTACCTCTGCACTCCAACCTGGGTGACAGAGCAAGACCCTGTCTCAAAAAAAAAAAAAAAAAAAAAAAGGAATTAAAATGAAATAATAATAATGGGCAGAGAAATATCCTCCTCAAAGTAATAGTTTGATAGAGAAGTGGAGTGGGTAATTGAAACATTTCTTGTCTAAAATAGGGAGAGATGAAAGCATGAAAGACTGGCTTGCATGTTGCTCACACGCAACACAAGTGGAGACTAAAGGAGTGCCCCCACTAGATTTTCCTCATTGTTTCCAATAGACCAGGAAAAAAGGGAGTGAGGAGGATGCTGGTATGATTATTCAGTTCTTGCCAAGGGAGGAATACACTGGTACAATGGCCATAACTGTTTTTCTTTCTTCCCCAAATCACTTCAAAAACATTTTTTTCCCCTCCTCTACCTGATATAGTCCTAGAATCAGGGCTGCAGCTACAATATCACAGTCCCCACTTGTAGTACCCCTTATAATAAACTGGTAAATTTAAGTGTTTCCCTGAGTTCTGGAAAGCGCTGGCAGCAGGGATGATTCCTAAGCAAAAAACTAGAACTACGTTTTTTAACTTTATGTCACAATTCCTAAAGGCCTGATGGAGGTGGGTTGTGTAAAATTGGAGTTAACAATGAATGCAGCCGTACTGCCTGGTGGTAAAAATTGCCCCCAAGTTCTGCACCTTTGCTATCTTATCCTATTCGAATTGGAGTGAACTAAGGAAGAGTACTTACTAGACTAGTATTGCTGGCTGCAATCTAGACCAGCACAGTGGCAATCCTAATGTCCCTTCCAAAGGCAAACTCTTTGGATATTAATGGAGAGAAGGAGGAATAGTAGCTGAGGGTAAAGAAATTAATAAATGGACTATGAACTGAGGGAAACCCGATATTACATTATCACCTCAAAAGAGTCTCAGAGCAAGAGATGACTTTGTCTGTGGTCAGTTATCCCAGATGTCGGAAAGGGTGATATATATTTGCTGAGATCACTCCTGCTTTTGGAACCTGACAAGATTGAATGGAAGCCTGTAAACCTGAATGACATCACCATGGGAGACATTCATACAATATGAATGGGACTAACTATTAATGATTGAATAGGATTTTAATAAAGTGGCAGTATCTTTTTTGCAGGGGCAGGGGACAGGGTCTTGCTCTGTCACCCAGGCTGGAGTTCAGTGGTGTGATCACAGCTCACTGTAGCCTCAACCTCTCAGGCTCAAGTGATCCTCCCACCTCAGCCTCCCAAGTAGCTGGGACTACAGGTGGGCACCACCATGCTCAGCTAACTATGGCAATATCTTTTGAGTTGTATGTCTTTTTTTTTTTTTTTTTTAGACAAGGTCTCACTTTGTTGCCCAGGCTGGAGTGCAGTGGCATGATCTCAGCTCAGTACAATCTCCACCTCCCGGTTCAAGTGATTCTCCTGCCTCAGCCTCCCAAGTAGCTGAGATTACAGGCCCATGCCACTGTGCCTGGCTAATTTTTGTATTTTTAGTAGAAATGGGGTTTCACCATGTTGGCCAGGCTGATCTCGAACTCCTGACCTCAGGTGATCTGCCTCCTAAAGTGCTGGGATTACAGGCGTGAGCCATCACGCTCAGCTGAAACTCCCATTTTTAAAGCCATCAGATCTCGTAAGAGCCATTCACTATCACAAGAACTGCAGGGGAAAGACCTGCCCCCATGATTCAGTCATCTCCCACTAGGTCCCTACCGCAACATGTGGGAATTATGGGAGCTACAACATGAGATTTGGGTGAGGACACAGAGCCAAACAATATCATTCAACTCCGGCCCCTCCCAAATCTCATATCTTTACATTTCAAAACCAATCATGCCTTCCCAACAGTCCCCCAAAGTCTCAACTCATTTCAGCATTAACTCAAAAGTCCACAGTCCAAAGTTTCATCCTAGACAAGGCAAGTCCCTTCCACCTATGAACCTGTAAAATCAAAAGCAAGTTAGTTAATTCCTAGATACAATGGGGGTACAGGCATTGGGTAAATACAGCCATTCCAAATGGCTGGTTATTTCCATTTTGTTTTGGCCAAAACAAAGGGGCTACAGGCCCCATGCAACTCCGAAATCCAGTGGGGGCAGTCAAATCTTAAAGCTCCAAAATGATCTCCTGTGACTCCATGTCTCACATACAGGTCACACTGATGTAAGAGGTAGGTCCCCATAGTCTTGTGCAGCTCCACTCCTGTGGTTTTGCAGGGTACAGCCTGCCTCATGGCTGCTTTCATGGGCTGGTGTTGAATGTATGTGGCTTTTCCAGGTGCACAGTGCAAGCTGTCAGTGGATCTACAATTCTGGGGTCTGGAGGATGGTGGTCCTCTTCTCATAGCTCCATTAGGCGGTGCCCCAGTAGGGACTCTGTGTGTGGGCTCTGACCCCACATTTTCCTTCCGCACTGACCTAGCAGAGATTCTTCATGAGGGCCCCAATCCTGCAGCAAACTTCTGCGTGGGCATCTAGGCATTTCCATACATCTTCTGAAATCTAGGCGGAGGTTCCCAAATCTCAATTCTTGACTTCTAAACACTTGCAGGTTCAACACCACATGGAAGCTGCCAAGGCTTGAGGCTTGCACCATCTGAAGCCATAGCTGGAGTGGCTGAGACACAGGACACCAAGTCCCTAGGCTGCACACAGCATGGGGACCCTGGGACCAGCCCACGAAACCACTATTTTCTCATAGGCCTCCAGGCCTGTGATGGGAGGGGCTGCCACAAATGTCTCTGACATGACCTGGACACATTTTTCCCATTGTCTTGGTGATTAGCATTTGGCTCCTTGTTACTCACACAAATTTCTGCAGTTGGCTTGAATTTCTCCTCAGAAAATGGGATTTTCTTTTCTTTTTATTTATTTATTTATTTATTTATTTAGAGACGGAGTTTCACTTTTGCTGTCCAGGCTGGAGTGCAATGGCATGATCTCAGCTCCCTGCAACCTCTGCCTCCTGGGTTCAAGCGATTCTCCTGATTCAGCCTCCCGAGTAGCTGGGATTACAGGCATGCACCACCATGCCTGGCTAATTTTGTATTTTTAGTAGAGTTGGGGTTTCTCCATGTTGGTCAGGCTAGTCTTGAACTCCCTACCTCAGGTGATCTACTCACCTTGGCCTCCCAAAGTGCTGGGATTACAGACACAAGTCACCGTGCCCAGCCTGGATTTTCTTTTCTATTGCTTTGTCAGGTTGCAAATTTTCCAAACTTTAATGCATTCCTCAAATTTGGTTTACAGCATTTCCCTTTTGAAACTGAATACCTTTAACAGCACCCAAGTCACCTCAGAAAATGGGATTTTCTTTTCTATTGCATTGTCAGGCTGCAAATATTCCAAACTTTAATGCACCCCTTACATTTTTTTTACAGTGTTTCCCTTTTGAAACTGAATATCTTTAATAGCACCCAAGTCACCTGTTGAATGCTTTGCTGCTTAGAAATTTCTTCCACCAGATACCCTAAATCATCTCTCTCAAGTTTAAAGTTTCACAAATCTCTAAGGCAGGGGCAAAATGCCACCAGTCTCTTTAATATAACAAAAGTCACCTTTACTCCAGTTCCCAACAAGTTCCTTATCTCCATTTGAGACCACGTCAGCCTGGACCTTATTGTTCATATCACTATCAGCATTTTAGTCAAAGCCATTCAACAAGTCTCTAGGAAGTTCCAAACTTTCCCACATTTTCCTGTCTTCTTCTGAACGCTCCATACTGTTCCAACCTCTGCCTGTTACCCAGTTCCAAAGTAGCTTCCACATTTTCAGGTATCTTTTCAGCAATGCCCCACTCCTGGTACCAATTTACTGTATTAGTCCATTTTCATGCTGCTGATAAAGACATACCCAAGACCAGGCAATTTACAAAATAAAGAGGTTTAATGGACTTACAGTTTTGCATGGCTGGGGAGGCCTCACAATCATGGCGGAAGGCAAGGAGAAGCAAGTCACATCTTACATGGATGGTGCAGGCAAAGAGAGAGCTTGTGTAGAGAAACTCCCATTTTTGAAACCATCAGATCTCGTGAGACCCATTCACTATCATGAGGCCAGCACAGGAAAGACCTGCCCCCATGATTCAATCATCTCACACTAGGTCCCTCCCACAACATGTGGGAATTATGAGAGCTACAAGATGAGATTTGAGTGGGGACACAGAGCCAAACCATATCACCTAGCTAATTAATTTTTTTATTTTTTGTAGAGACAGGGTCTCACTTTGTTTCCCAGGCTGATCTCAAACTCCTGGCCTCAAGCAGTCCTCCCACCTTAGCCTTCCAAAGTGCTGGGATTACAAGTGTGGGCCACCATGCCTGGCCTTACATTTTTCATACAAGATTGGTGCATAGGTACAGCAATTTAATTTGTTTATGCAGTGTTTCTTTTTGGGAAGTGTGCATTGAAAATTTTTTACAGAGGGTGTAATAGTCATGGGTTTTCTGTTATCTGGTCTAAGCAAAGCAGGACAATAACGGGGAAGTTAATCTACAAAAAGGGTCATTCATTAAGAAGGGGTGTGGTTTTTATCCCTGACATCATGTAATTTTCTCTAGTCATTGTACAGAATATGACAAATAAGAAAGGGAGTTAATCTATAATCTGAGAAACAGAAGTAGTAACTATAGGTGACTCAGATTAAGGGAGAAGACCACCCCTCATATTGTCTTATGCTCAATTTCCGCCTCCAAAGAAAGAAGAAGTTAAAACTAAAAGGCAGAAATGAAATCCACAGGCACACAGCCCAGCACTGTGCCCTGGGCCTGGTTAAAGATCCACCCCTGACCTAACCGGTTATGTTATCTGTAGATTCCAGACATTGTATGGAAAAGCACTGTGAAAATCCCTGTCCTGTCCTGTTCTGCTCTGATTACCCGTGCACGCAGCCCCAGTCACGTACCCCTGCTTGCTCAATTCATCACAACCCTCTCACATGGACCCCCTTAGAGTTGTAAGCCCTTAAAAGGGACCGGAATTGCTCACTTGGGGAGCTTGGTTTTTGGAGACGTGAGTCTTACTGAAGCTCGCGGCCGAATAAAGCCCTTCCTCTTTTTTTTTTTTT
>NW_016817890.1:1100367-1102831 GCF_001698545.2 Rhinopithecus bieti | reverse complement strand
TTTTTTTTGAGACGGAGTCTCGCTCTGTCGCCCAGGAGTGCAGTGGCCGGATCTCTGCTCACTACAAGCTCCGCCTCCCGGGTTCACGCCATTCTCCTGTCTCAGCCTCCTGAGTAGCTGCGACTACAGGCGCCCGCCACCTCGTCCAGCTAGTTTTTTTGTATTTTTTAGTAGAGACGGGGTTTCACTGTGTTAGCCAGGATGGTCTCGATCTCCTGACCTCGTGATCCACCCGTCTCGGCCTCCCAAAGTGCTGGGATTACAGGCTTGAGCCACCGCGCCCGGCCCTTCCTTCTTTAACTTGGTGTCTGAGGGATTTTGTCTGCAGCTTGTCCTGCTACTAGATCACAGTCACATCTCTCCCAAAGCTTAAGGTGTTCGTGGGGTTCCAAGAAGGTTTACGTTTTATTTATTTTCACACTTCTTTGATCAACAGAGCAGCCTCCCAAACAGGGCATTGTCCATTCACCTCGGAACTGCCACGCACAAGCCAAGCTGTTTGCTGGCCAGTTGAGAGCCGTTATGGCGCACTGTAGTAGTCAGCAGCTCCTCACGCAAACCAGTCCTAGCAGAAAAGAGGCTCCTTTCTTGTATCTCCTCCTGGCACTCCCCAGGTAGCATGCTCCTGTATAAGCCATTTCCATTTTATTATGGAACTCTTCTGGACACTGTTGTCCCTATTTGAGTGTTTCTGTGACATCACCTGAGATGACATTTCAGGTGTCAAGGTCAGTCACAGGGGTAGCTTCAGTTAATGTCTCATAACAAGTTAGTAAGTGCCCCTCAGGTGGAAATTGTCTAGTCCAAAATCTCAGTAGTCTTTGCTTGCAGGTGCTCACAGGCTTTTGTTTTTCTCCTTCTCCTTCTCCTCCTTCTCCTTCTCCTTCTCTTTCTTTCTCCTTCTCCTTCTCCTTCTCCTTTTTTTTTTTTTTGAGACAGAGTCTTGTTGTGTTGCCCAGGCTAGAGTGTAGTGGCACCATCTCTGCTCACTGCAACCTCCGCCTGGGGCTCAAGCAATTCTCCTGCCTCAGCCCCCTGAGTAGCTGGGATTACAAGCACCCACCACCACACCTGGCTAATTTTTGAATTTTTAGTAGAGATGGGGTTTTCCCCATGTTGGCCAGGATGGTTTTGAACTCCTGACCTCAAAAGATCCTCCTACCTTGTCCTTCCAAATTGCTGGGATTACAGGCGTGAGCCACCATGCCCAGCCACTCACAGGCTTTTGTCATAGCCCCAGCAAATACTCCACAAAGAGCTATCAAATGGAGAATTTGTCCCTATCAGCACTCCAGCTTCTGCTCTACAGTGTGGGCTTGGGTTTCCATTTAGCATGTTCAACTAAAATTGCCAGAAGGGCGGATTTATGTGCCTTCTGTTTTACAGTTCTAGGTAGTGGGAACAACCCTGTCATATACAAGCACTTTATGTACAGGCTTTACGGAAAGCGTGTTTAGACATTCCCTCTTTCAGAATTCTACTGACCAAGTACGTTTTTATGCCCCGGGAGCTTCTCTTCTCCACCCCTCCCCAGACCATTTTATTCTCTCTTGGGCAGTAAGTGTTTAGGTCCCTAGCCAGAGGCCAGGCCAGGAGACTCTGGCCTATCTGTCAATCTTACCTTGATTAACCAGTCTGACCATCATCCCAGGCAATTCCAGGAGGGGTTTCTCATTGTAAATCTTTACCTTCCTGCTTTTAAAATTCCTCCAAACTGGAGGAAATAGAGCAAACTGGTTTTGGGCCTTTAATGTTGAAGACTATCGGAGACTCTCTTTGGTTCACCCAGCCTTCAAGAGGCCAGGCGCGGTTGGTCATGACTGTAATCTCAGTTCTTTGGGAGGCCGAGGCTGGCGGATCACCTGAAGTCAGGAGTCCAAGACCAGCCTGGCCAACATGCCAAAACCCCATCTCTACTAAAAATACAAAAATTAGCCGGGCATGGTGGCAGATACTTGTAATCCCAGCTGCTTGGGAAGCTGAAGCAGGAGAATTGCTTGAACCCAGGAGGCAGAGGTTACAGTGAGCCAAGGTTGTGCCACTGCACTCCAGCCCGGGTGACAGAGCAAGACTCTGTCTCAAAAAAAAAAAAAAAAAAAAAAAAAAGACATTTGTTTTCACTGCATTAATTTCCTTTTTTAAAACTTCATTAATTTTTATTTTACTTATACCATTTCTTAATAACCATCTAAGGATTTCCATCCTACTCGGATGAGTCTCATGACTCTCCTCTTTCTTTTTCCTCTTAGTTTCACCCTTATCAGTGTTCTCTTCTTTCCCTCCCTCCCTCTCCTTTTTTCATTCCTTCTCCCTCCTTCCTTCTCCTTCCTTCTCCTTCCTTCCTTCCTTCTTTCCTTTCTTCCTTCCTTCCCTTCCTCCCTCCCTCCCTCCCTCCTTCCTTCCTCCTTCCTTCCTTCCTTCCTTCCTTCCTTCCTTCCTTCCTTCCTTCCTTCCTTCCCTCCCT
>NW_016817890.1:1086682-1099961 GCF_001698545.2 Rhinopithecus bieti | reverse complement strand
CCTCCTTGCCTGCCTGCCTTCCTTCCTTCCTTCCTTCCTTCCTTCCTTCCTTCCTTCCTTCCTTCCTTCCTTCCTTTGCTTCCTTGCATGGTGGGGGACCTGTTTGTTTATTTACAACAGCATTTTAGGAAAAGGGCAAACATGGCTCTCTCTTTCAACAAACCCCTGCTTTGGTGCCCAAGGAGACAGGGCTGAGGTAGCCCCTGCCTGGCCCATGGCTCTGTGGAGCCCTGCACCCTTGGGAGGACAAGGTAGCTCCTCAATGCTGTTAATTCCAAAGCTGTTATTTGCAAGGGTTAGAAGGACCTTCTTTCAACACCCAGCATGTGGGTCAATTTTGGGGGAGGCTGGAGAGGACCATGGCCAGATGGTGCCTCGACCTCCGCATGTCCAGTACCCACCAATGGGATCTCCTCCCCAATGGCTCTGAAATCCTGAAAAGAAAACCAAACGTACTGAATGAGGGTCTTACGCTTCTCTTCACAAGAGCCACGACACCACGGCAGCCCTGCTGTGGGCTGCATAGGTGCAGCACTGGTGCTGAGGAGGGGCTGGGACTCACCCTCTCCGCCTGCCATCTGCCCTTTCTATTTTGACAAACAACAACAAAACCCTGGAAACTTCAATAAAATGAAGCAAACTTTAGGGAACAGAAAAAACAAAACAGCAGGCTGTGCCTCAAAGCCCTCTCTCTGCCGTCCCCCTCTCCGAGTCCTCCTGATGAGCTGCTGCTGGTGGCACCCGCATGGCCACAGGACAGGTTTTCCTCACAGAGCCACTGGCCCAGCTGACGGTGACTCTCCCAAGCTCCCTCCATCGCCACTCTGGCTTCCATGCTGGGAAGGCAGGATGGGTGCAGTCGGGGGAGGCACCCAGGTATTTTTTTTTTTTTTTGAGACGGAGTCTCGCTGTGTTGCCCGGGCTATAGTGCAGTGGCCGGATCTCAGCTCACTGCAAGCTCCGCCTCCCGGGTTCACGCCATTCTCCTGCCTCAGCCTCTCGTGTAGCTGGGACCACAGGCGCCCGCCACCACGCCCAGCTAATTTTTTTTTTGTATTTTTAGTAGAGATGGGGTTTCACTGTGTTAGCCAGGATGATCTTGATCTCCTGACCTCATGATCCGCCCGTCTCGGCCTCCCAAAGTGCTGGGATTACAGGCGTGAGCCACCGCGCCCGGCCAAGCACCCAGGTATTTACAGAGACAGGAGAGAGTGGCACACAGGCTGCATCACCGAGGAGGCCCCACGCACATGCTCAATTCCAGCCAGCGCAAGGACAGACGCCCTGCCTAGGGGACACAACAGCACAGCCCACGTAGCCCAAGGCACCCCCAGAGATGGCAGCTGAGCAAGGATGAGGACCCCAGAGTGGAAATTCCTGGATTTGGAGCTGGGCAAGTTTCTGTCCCCATGGACTGGGCAGCTTTAAGAACCAGGGGAGCTGAGGGCAGGAGGCCCAGGGAGGCTCAGTCAGCTGTCAGGAGTAGCCCAGACCCCACCCCTAGAATGACAGAGGACGAGGAGGAGGGTCATCATCTGCAAATGCCACCAAGACAGTGTCGGGTGGCACCCGACATTCTCCAGCACACATGAGCCACTGGTGCCTCTTCAGGCTGTGTCCGTTCACATGGTGGGACCTCCTGCCCATTGGTGGTGGGGGCAGGGTGCACAGAGAGGCCTTCTCCAGGAGCTGCCTGGAAAACAGGGCAGCCCTGACCCCTACTGGCTGACAGTGAGCAGCATGTCTGCTATCGCGGAGTCTGAAGGTCCCCGCAGAGTTGGGCAAAAGTTTACATGGAACCCACTCGCCAGAATCCATCGACTCTACAGAGGGCAGAAGAGAACCTGCTGACCTCCTAGCTGTCAGCCCCACAGTCACAGAAGTCACCCCTACTCAACACCAGGACACAGACCCACCGCCCCATCTAAGAAAACAGGAACAACTCCAAGGCTGCCTAGGCCAGGCAGGTGAGAGGAGCTGGGTGGCAGTGGCTGCCAGCTGCAGCTCTGCAGGGTCAACAGAAAGGCAAGACGCAGTGGGGAGGAGGCCAGAAGCCTTGCAGCACATCACAGAGCAGAGGAGGCGGTGCCCACGGCAGGGTGCGGCTAATTCCTCAGGGCGGCAGCTCCCTTGACAGCTGTTCCTCCTGGCTTCACACAGAGCTCTCAGAGGCAGAGGCAGCCTTGGGCAACTGGCTGAGCTGGTCTAGGACCTCCAGGCCATTCTCCTTGGCGTTTTGCACAATGGGGCTGTCCACCTGCTCCTGAGGCATGGTCAGTGTGGTGGCCGAGCTCATGAAATCCTCCATCACTAACATGAGCACGGCCAGGTTTTGCACTTGCTGCTCGAAACTGTCCATCGCTGCAGAGGCCTTCTGTAGGTCCGTGGTGTTCAGGGCCTTGTCTGGGGCTTTGGTTATCTACACCATGTTCTTGGTCACCGCCTTCATGGTCACAGCTGTCTGCACCTCGGGGGCCACTGTGTCCAGGCAGATGCCACGCAGAGCCAGTTCATGCTGCTGTTCCCCTTGCAGATGGTGTTACTGGTGTATACACGGTGTGTACTCTACGGTTTTCTGCTGAAGGGACTTCTTCACTTTGGCCTGGCTGGCCTAGGAGTGCTTTTCTGCCTTCTTGTCTGGTTTCTCCAGCTGCTTCACCATACATTTCAACTGGAACAGGGTATCGTCCGTGGCCAGTGTGACAGAAGCACCCCTTGGAAAGGCAGAAGGGACATGAACTCCGGGAGGCATCAGGTGCCAGTGGCACTTGCCTTATTTCTTTTTTTTTGGGACGGAGTCTCGCTACGTCGCCCGGGCTGGAGTGCAGTGGCCAGATCTCAGCTCACTGCAAGCTCCGCCTCCCGGGTTCACGCCATTCTCCTGCCTCAGCCTCCGGAGTAGCTGGGACTACAGGCGCCCGCCACCTCACCCAGCTAGATTTTTGTATTTTTTAGTAGAGACGGGGTTTCACCGTGTTAGTCTCGATCTCCTGACCTCGTGATCCGCCCGTCTCGGCCTCCCAAAGGGGAGGATTACAGGCTTGAGCCACCGCGTCCGGCCCCTGCCTTATTTCTTAATAACCATTTAAAAATGTTTGCCTTCCTGGGAGAAATCCTTTGATTCTCCCCTCTCCCATTACCTATTCTCTTGGTTTATTGCCTTAATGTTTTTATTACCATCCGTAAGACCCAGGAGGGGAAATTGAGGCAGCAAATTTGATAAGGCTTCTCTGACTATAGCTCAATTTTGCAGTAGTAAGGTTATATGAGGTGCCCATGCAAAAAAGGCTGCCTGAACCACAGCATTTTATCATAACCTGGGAAATAGGCATTGTCATGCAGGACTCCTGTTGACTCCAATAGAGATGGCACTGTGTCCTAGAGGCCAAAGAGACCCGGAACCAGTGAATGAGACTTAGAGTTTACTGAGGGGAACTTACACACAGGGACGGTCCAGTGGTGGCAGGCTGGACAGGAGAACCGCTACCTTTTATAAAAGGCATACAGTTGGGCCGGGCGCGGTGGCTCAAGCCTGTAATCCCAGCACTTTGGGAGGCCGAGATGGGCGGATCACGAGGTCAGGAGATCGAGACCATCCTGGCTAACACGGTGAAACCCCGTCTCTACTAAAAAAATACAAAAAATTAGCAGGGCAAGGTGGCGGGCGCCTGCCTGCAGTCCCAGCTACTCAGGAGGCTGAGGCGAGAGGATGGCATAAACCCGGGAGGCGGAGCTTGCAGTGAGTTGAGATCCGGCCACTGCACTCCAGCCTGGGCGACAGAGCGAGACTCCGTCTCAAAAAAAAAAAAAAAAAAAAAAAAAAAAAAAGGCATACAGTTGATACAGCATTTTCACTCAGCACCTTCCACCTAGCAACCTCTACCCAGCAACCTCCATTTAATCCACGCAAAGGGACTCCATTCCCTGTATGGCCTGTGTTCCAAGGAATGAGCCAGGGGCTCAGATGTCCCTGAAACTCTGGGTTGACCACTCCCGGATTCCTTAACTCAGGACTCTGAACACACATTCTTCTTAGACCCTAGGATCATTCTCAGGGTATGCTTCAGTTAAGTTATTGCTGTCAGGTGCATCTGCCATACAGGCATCTTCAGTGGTTGAATGCCTGGTCATTGTAAAGCCAGCTCCACATGGCTTGCATATGAAACCGATCAACTGCTTCATCTGGGGTGTTCCATTTGACATTTATAGGGAGTGTAGGGGCCAAGGGAAAAACTTCTCCTTTGCCCTCTCAAGGATCACTGTAAATTCAACCCACAAAATGCAGATTAACAGAGAAATGTCATGCAAATGTATTAATGTGTACATGAGGGAAAATCACAGAGTGATTACCCGACATCCCACTGAGGCCCAAATACTTCTATAGCCTTATTTCAGAGGGGTTGGGGGAGATGGGGAATATAGATAATTCTGCTGAGGGACAATTAATGATTATTAGGAAGAACAAATGGGTGGCGGTGGAGGAATAGAGATTAACTTATAAACGGGCTGGGCATAGTGGCTCACACCTGTAATTTTGATACTTTGGGAGATCACAGCAGGAGGATTGCTTGAGGCTAGGAATTCAAGACCAGCCTGGGCAACACAGTGAGACCCTATTTGTACAAAAACTTTTTTTTTTTTTTTTTTTTGAGACGGAGTCTCGCTCTGTCGCCCGGGCTGGAGTGCAGTGGCCAGATCTCAGCTCACTGCAAGCTCCGCCTCCCGGGTTCACGCCATTCTCCTGCCTCAGCCTCCAGAGTAGCTGAGACTACAAGCGCCCGCCACCTCGCCCGGCTAGTTTTTTTGGTATTTTTAGTAGAGACGGGGTTTCACCGTGTTAGCCAGGATGGTCTCGATCTCTTGACCTCGTGATCCGCCCGTCTCAGCCTCCCAAAGTGCTGGGATTACAGGCTTGAGCCACCGCGCCCAGCACAAAAACTTTTAAAATTCGCTGGGCTTGGTGGTGCATACCCGTAGTCAGGAGGCTGAGGCAGGAAGATCTCTTGAATCCAGGAGTTTGAGGTTGCAGTGAGCTATGAATGCACCACTACACTCCAGCCTGGGCAACAGAGAGACACCCTGTCTCAAAAACAACAACAACAACCACAACAACAACAAACTTGTAAATGGTTCTCTTGGAAAGTGAGTGAGCCTGAAAGAGATATTATCTTGTGAATGGGTCTGTTCAAGAATGTGCTTAGATTCTTGATCTTCTTTTCTGTAATAGATAATGAAATAACAGGGAGGAGAAGGAAAAATAATTGTTCTTGGAGAGTCCATCCAGTCTTTATGTAGATACGGGGAAGTGTCTTCTAGTGTCTGTGGATCTCGAAAGACCTTTAATTAAAAATACTCATTATACCAAAGGGAGCTATATTTTGGGGTGAAGCTCCCTGAGCTCCTTCAGGAGAGTCTCCCTTCTCAGGGTAAACAAATTTTACAGTGGCTTTTATCCAATCTACGAGGCTGGCTGTTCCCTTAGGAATAACCTCCTGTGTGTGTGGATCACATATAGCCACCTTCAATTGTTCTGTAGTGAGCTGTGGATCCTGCGTCAACCTCAACATGCTCTTCCATTCTGCAGCATTTAAAATCTAGTTACTCTTGCAATCCATCTTTGTAAAGATTCCTCAGGAAGCTGAAGATAGTAATCTACAAAATGGAACAATTCCTTCACATCGTACCCTCTAGTCTCATAGTGACTTGGTTTTGCCCTTCCCCTACATTGACTGTCTTCTTGGTAACCCAGTTCTGAGTTATTTTCTGTTTCCCTGCGTAAGTTTTCCCTTGTGGATCAGTTTGCAGGCTAGTGGCTGAAGCTCAGACTCACTGAAATCTGAACTTGGTTTAGCACCAAGGTCTGACCCAGTACTCTCTTTCAATTTCATTTTAGCTATTATAGTTAACAGTAAACAAGAATATTTTTCTTTTTTGCGTATTAGTTTGCATTTCCTTATGCATCCAGTGAATCAATTCTCCAGGAGTTGGTTCTGTCTCTAAATTCCATTCGTAACTTTTATCTTTAGTAACTGAGCACAGCACAGCTGCGGCTATAAACCACGGGTGACCACATGGCTACTCAGGAATCAAAGGTTCCTCACCCCCCACTCGTTCATCCTTTCTCTTCCCAAACCACAACTTTCCATGAGCCCAGGCCATTCTAGCAAATCCCACTTACGTGACACCAACTTTGCCAGGGTGGGGGGAAATGACACTCAATGTGCCTGTTCTATTATCTCACTTAACAACAACAATCAACACAGAAGACTTTTGTGACCAAATTTGTATGTGGGGATTTCCCCATACACCAAGCAGCAGTCACCAGCTGGGTGTCCTCTGATTCGATTTGGACACTATCTATCTAGAGATAGTGTTATCAGAAAGGGGTCCTGATCCAGACCCTGAAAGGGTTCTTGTTGGATCTTATGCAAGAAAGAATTTGGGGCAAGTCCACAGAGTAAAGTGAAAGCAAGTTTGTTGAGAAGAAACAAAAGAATAGCAGCTCCCTGAGGGCCACTGGGTGGCTATTTTTATGGTTATTTCTTGATCATATGCTAAACAAGGTGTGAGTTATTCATTAGTTTTCTGGGAAAGGGGTGGGGATTTCCCAGAACTGAGGGTTCCTTTTCCTTTTAGACCATTTAGGGTAACTTCCAGACATTACCATGGCATTTGTAAACCGTTATGGCACTGGTGGGAGTGTCTTTTAGCATGCTAATGCATTATAATTAACATATAATGAACAGTGAGGACAACCAGAGGTCACTTTCGTTGCCATCTTGGTTTTGGCAGGTTTTGGCCAGCTTCTTTACTGCATCCTGTTTTATCAGTGGGATCAGTGAGGTCTTTGTGACCTGTATCTTGTGTTGACCTCCTCTCTCATCCTGTGACTAAGAATGCCAAACCTCGTGGGAAAGTAGCCCAGAAGGTCCCACCCTTATTTTACCTAACCCCTATTCAAGATGGAATTGCTCTTGTTCAAACACTTCTGACATATTTCCCCCCTCCCTTTTACAAGGGAACTCTTTTTTTTTTTTTTTTTTTTGAGACGGAGTTTGGCTCTGTTGCCCAGGCTGGAGTAGTGGCTGGATCTGCAAGGCTCACTGCAAGCTCTGCCTCCCGGGTTTCCAGCACACCGGCCCATGCTCCTGCCTCCAGCCTCCCGAGTACTGGGACTAACAGCTCCCGCCATCCGCCTGGCTATTTTTTGTATTTTTTTAGTAGAGACGGTTTGCACCGTGTTAGCCCCAGAATGGTGCTCCCCTACTTCCGACCTTTGGACCGCCCATTCTCGGCCTCGCGCCAAGTGGAAGTGCTGGGATTACAGGCTTGAGCCACCGTGCCCGGCCTACAAGGGAACTCTTAAGCCTAAGGGTTGTAGAGGGTTGTAGATCCATCCTCTGTAACTTCTTCAGGCTGAACAGGGGTGATGATATTTTTGCTTAATTATTAGGGTCTCTTGTATTCACGGTAGAGAAGAGCTCAGTCAGTTATGGTGAAGGCCATTCATAACTCTTCCAGGTATCGCCTTCTGTTCTGACAAAATGTGCTATGTGAAAGATAATTAATGTTCAATTTAAGAAAATGTTGAGTAGCCTTATTTTGCGTTTCTACGCAGAGTACAACAACAATATATTCCACAGCAGTAAAGGAGATAAGTAAAATTATCCCAGTAAACCGAATAAGAAGACTTTTCATGAACTTGACTATTGTTGAAACCAAGTTGTTAGGGGATCACTAGCTGATTCTAATACATGACCAGAATCAGAATACTGATCTAGATTTTTACATTACTTATTTCCCTCTTTTCTTTTGAGCAGCAGCCAGAGATCAATGGTTGATTTACAGGAATAAGCAGGGTCAGTCTAAATTTCAAAAAAAAAAAAAAACCCTCAAAACAAAGATGAGATTAGAATCTAATAAGATGTACAATAGTTTTTGAAACGTAATTTTTTTCTCTCCAGTCCCCATTTTCATTAAAAACAAGTCAAGGTAGGACTGATTTGTTTGCAAAATAAGCTTTAGTCTCATTATACTTGTCCTGATTATAATTATTTGCCATATAGGCTCCTTTTAAAATTGGCTTTGATGGAACTTTATTCCATAAGTAATCTTAGATTAGACTTTTTTTTTTTTTTTTTTTTTTTGAGACAGAATCTCGCTCTGTCACCCAGGCTGGAGTGCAGTGACCAGATCTCAGCTCACTGCAAGCTCTGCCTCCCGGGTTTATGCCATTCTCCTGCCTCAGCCTCCTGAGTAGCTGGGACTACAGGCACCCGCCACCTCGCCCAGCTAGTTTTTTGTATTTTTTATTAGAGACTATGTCACATAGACATTTTGTCTCCCCAAGAAGGGTGAGTATAGTATAATCAGGTATTTTAAGACAGAGAACACATTCACATAATTATTACTACACTATAACATTATAATTATTCTATATTATTATTATTGTTAACTCTATATTATTATGTTATTGTTAATCTCTTACTCTGCTAATCTATAAATTAAACTTTATCATAGATGTGTGTATGTATAGGAGAAACATATGTAGGGTTCAGTACTAACTGTGGTTTCAGGAATCCATTGGGGGTCTTGGAACATATTCCCCATGGATAAGGGGAGATTCCTGTAATTTATCTCAGGCAAATATGGCGCTTACCATTTCCTGTTTGTGTCTAATTAGCATGATGTTATCAATATAGTTGGACAAGCATGAGGTTCTGTGGAATGTCAAGGCGACTGAGGTTCCTTAAGACTGTATTTATAGGCCGGGCGCGGTGGCTCAAGCCTGTAATCCCAGCACTTTGGGAGGCCGAGGCGGGCGGATCACGAGGTCAGGAGATCGAGACCATCCTGGCTAACACGGTGAAACCCCGTCTCTACTAAAAAAATACAAAAAAAAAAAACTAGCCGGGTGAGGTGGCGGGTGCCTGTAATCCCAGCTACTCGGGAGGCTGAGGCAGGAAAATGGCGTAAACCCGGGAGGTGGAGCTTGCAGTGAGCTGAGATCCGGCCACTGCACTCCAGCCTGGGCGACAGAGCGAGACTCCGTCTCAAAAAAAAAATTAAAAAAAATAAGACTGTATTATAACAGAGAGCTGGAAAGTTAAAGCCCTGAGGGGAGAGAGTGAAGGGGCTATCACTGTAACATTGTGATGTAAAAGAAAACTGCCTTTGGTTTACTCTTCTCATGGGTATTAAAAAAAATTCATCAGATCAAAAATCATACACATCTGCTTGAGGTTGTGCTGATACCCTCCAGTACAGATGCCACATCCAGTAGAGAGGAGCTCTGACTAAGGCTATCACCTGATTAAGTTTACAGTAGTCCATCCATTATCCACCATAATCCACCTGTTGTTCCAGAGGCCAGACAAGTGAATTGAAAGGTATATGATGGGGAGCATAACCACAGCCAAAATATTAGATCAGAAATAACACTGTTAAAATAAACTGTAGTGCAGTGTGATGGTTAATTTTGGGTATTAGCTTGGCTAGGCCATGGTACCCAGATATTTGGTTAAACACTAGTCTAGATCTTGCTGGGAAGTCAGTTTTTAGATAAGATTGGCAGTTAAATAAGTAGACTTTGAATAAAGCAGATTACCTTCCATGATGTGGGTAGGCCTCATCCATTCATCTGAAGGCTTTAAGAGAAACAGGACTGACTAATCAACTAACACGAGAGTTCCAGGGAAGAGGGAATTCTGCCTGCAATCTGCCTTCAGACTCAAGCTGCAACATCAGCTCTTCCTTGGGTCTCCAGCCTGCCTGCCTATGTTGCATATTTGGAATTTACCAGCCTCCACAATCGCATGAGCCAATTCCTTAAAATAAATCTATGTATTATTTGTGTTTACATAGGTGAGAAATCAAACCCTGAAATCACACCCTGAAGATCTCTTTTGGTGCTGAATGTCAGCCTACGTTCTCTAGAAAGCAGATAATGAATCAAAGGTCGTATGCTAATGCTTTCCTCGGGGTTGCAATCCTAAAGAAGTAAAAGTCTGACTTTGGGATTGTGTTAACTGCTTCCACTGGGCAGTTGCTGGGGAAATCAGAGCCTTCATATCCTTAGTCGGGTCAGACACAAGTGTTTAAGTTGCTGTGGTCTCATTATAGCAGGCTTAATCAAGTTCATGCCAAACACTAGCACTTGTTTCCCCATGAGGCTGAGGCAGCCAATAATATCTGGAGATGAGACAACTATGTTGGCTGCTGGGACCTTCCATTGGGAGGCATCTAAGCTGAGTCTGGCACAGTCAGAGTAAGTAAGGACTTTGGCATTTACTTAGAAGCTATTGGAGGTATTTGAGCAGAGAAGTAACACATCTATCTGCCCAGTGGAGCAAGGATAGAAGTAGGGAGATCAGTTAGGAGTCAATTGCAATAACCCAGTGTATTTGGGTTCTATCGGAGCAGCAGAACCATTAGAAGTTATATAGAATAAGGGATTTATTATAGGGATTTGATCTGATGCAGTTGTGGATGTTGGTTAAACAGTTTATGCACAGCTGCTTCTTGTAGATCTGGTTTTGGACTAGAAGTCATCAGGGCAGGTAACTGGAAAGGAAAAATGGACACGAAAAGGGGGAGGACAAGGTCAAAATGGAACCCATGAAAACAAACTAGATCTCCTATTGGTCTCTCCCTACCCCTAAGCCTCGAAGTTTGATGATGACCTACAGGAGAAGCTGATGACCTTCATCAACATATACCTAGCCCAGGAGTTTGGGAAGCTGAAGGTAGAAGTCCAGGGGCAGATGGAGTGGCTTTGGGCCCAGCTGCTGCCTCACACCAACAAGGGGAGCCAGAAGATTAATGAAACCACGCGTAAACTGCAGTAGCATCTGACTCTATGTCGGCCTTCCAGTTGCAAACATGGCTACATCCGAACATCTTCTTTCTAAATTGTGTCCACATCTTCTTCTGGTGGCAAATTCTCACCCAAAACTACACAGGAAAGGAATTTCTAAGAAACATAATTCCATCTTAGCTAAATTGACTACCAAGCCCACTATATCAGTTGAGAAATTAAGATGGCTTGGACCAGAGTATCAGCAACAGGGGTGTGAGAAGTGTTTTGTGAAAGTTGTCAGAATCAAAATAGAATCACCCATTTTGATTAAAAAACCCTGACAAATGGAGATGGGGAAGGCCAAAAAGGGAGTTTTCTTATGTACAAATGCCTGATAATAAGAAATATCACAGAAGACTCTGAAAAAACCACATGCTTGCACAAAAGCCACCACAAACTTACATACACACAAAAATATATCCATGAGAACATCTGTCAACTGCTGTCCAACCTCAGACTAGCACCACCCTTGTTATGAATATTTGATCATTGTAACCAAGGATAATTATCTCAAAACAATTATGCAATTCTCATTTTTCCTTTAAAAACCTTTGTCTTCCTTTACCTCTCTGAATATAGACACAGTTTAATATGGCATATGTATTCCCATTGCAAATCTCATTTTCAAATAAAAATCATTTTCTTTTAGAGAGCCTCTCTCTGTCTGTTATTTAGGTTGACAAACACGGTGTCAGAAGTGGGATCTGAAGCATAATCACTTTCAGAATAAATTGGTGATTCTTGGAACCAGGGTGCAGTACTCCCTTGAGGCCTTTCAGCTCTCCACTTCCACAGCTCTCCTTTTTCTGCCCTGGTGAGTCTTCCCTCAAGCCAAGCCTCCCTCTTTTTGGTAGAAGCTCTTTAACTTTATTTGGGATGTGATTTGAGTAACATTACCTTAATAAAGAGTGTTGCGGCCGGGTGCGGTGGCTCAAGCCTGTAATCCCAGCACTTTGGGAGGCCGAGACGGGTGGATCACGAGGTCAGGAGATCGAGACCATCCTGGCTAACACCGTGAAACCCCGTCTCTACTAAAAAATACAAAAAGTCTGTAGTCCCAGCTACTCGGGAGACTGAGGCAGGAGAATGGCGTGAACCCGGGAGGCGGAGCTTGCAGTGAGCTGAGATCCGGCCACTGCACTCCATCCCGGGCGACAGAGCGAGACTCCGTCTCAAAAAAAAAAAAAAAAAAGAGTGTTGCATCCCTTCTGGGATGATGAAAGACTCTTTGTCTTTTCTGATGAGCTCTTTCTAATGTAAAGACATTTTGTCTTTCTGGTGAGTATACTCTCTTACAGAGCTTATGTTCTGTCTGTGAGGACCTCATATCTTTTCTGGTGAATTCACCTGTAGTTCTGGAAGCCTGGTTTGGTGTTTGGTCTGCATACCTGGCTTAAACCTTTTGTGAACACTCTTATTTTGGTTTGGCTATGCACATCTATAAAAAAGTTGGCTCTTTTACTGCCCTCCCCTTAACCCCTGCTTATTTCTAAACATCTTTCAAGAGCAAAAATAAACATTCTAAATATGGGCATAGGATGGCCAATTAAAACCACTAGAGCAGTCACCATCATCTAAAACACCAGTCCAAACCCCTGATATTTCTCTGAAAGGGCTTATGGAATTGTCTTTGCTCTTAAGAAATTAATAAGTAATTTAGGTGTCATTAAAAAATAAATTAATTAAGGTAAATGTAAATAGGATAAATGTTTAGAAATAAACTTTTCATGTAATTTGACATCTTAAGGTTATGATATATTAAATTAAGCAGTAGATATTCATAAAGTATCTGGATCATTTCCAGATAAGATAAAATGCTACACATTAATTGCTAAACATAGATTCAAGTGTATTTACCTTTGGCTTCCTAAATTTTACAAAAAGTGAAAAGATATTTGTAGTTGTTAATAAATATGTCCTGCTCCACCTTAAAATTATGTTATAAAAAATTTCTAAAATTATAAAATATGTATTCATAAAATGTTAAGATAAAATTCAGAATTTGCTTACTTTCTAGGTTTTCACTAAAAATTAAGGTTGCCAGGAGTTTAAAATTCTAATTAATGTATATAAATCTGTACACACAGTGTACCAAACAAGTAAAACTTGTTCTTGAAAGTTGGGTGTGGTGCTGTAATCTCAGCACTTTGGGAGGCTGAGGCAGGTGGATCACTTGAGGTCAGGAGTTCGAGACCAGCCTGGCCAACATGACGAAACCCCCTCTCCACTAAAAATACAAAAATTAGGCACTCATGGTGGCAGGAGCCTATAATCTCAGCTACTTGGGAGGCTGAGGCAAGAGAACCACTTGAACCTGGGAGGCAGAGGTTGCAGTGAGCTAAGATTGTGCCATTGCACTCCAGCCTGGGCAACAAGAGTGAAGCTCTGTCTCAAAAAAAAAAAAAAAAAAAAAAAAAAAAG
>NW_016817890.1:1080339-1084096 GCF_001698545.2 Rhinopithecus bieti | reverse complement strand
TTTTTTTTTTTTTTTTTTTCCTGAGACAGGATCCCACTCTGTTACCCAAGCTGGAGTGCAGTGGTCCATTTGTAGCTTATAGCAAACTCAAACTCCTAGGCTCAAACAGTCCTCCCGCCTCAGCCTCCCAAGTAGCTAGGACTACAGATGTGTGCCACAGTGCCTGGCTAATTTTTTTAAAAATATTTTTTGTAGATATCAGGTCTTACCATATTACCCAGGCTATTTGCAAACTCCTGGCCTCAAGTGATCCTCCTGCCTCAGCCTCCCACACTGTTGGGGTCAGACATGAGCCACCATGTCCAGTGATATCTTTTACATCTTTCTCTCCTACTTTCTGGTTTTTAAAAATCTTACTGTTTTTGCTTTTGTTGTTGTTTGAGAAAAAGTCTCCCTCTGTCACCCAGGCTGGAGTCACTGTACAATCATAGGTCACTGCAACCTTGAATTCCTAGGTTCAAAGGATCCTTCCATCTCAGCCTCCTAAGTAGCTGGGAATACAGGCACACACCACCACACCTGGCTAATTTTTAACTTTTTGTAGAGCTAGAGTCTTACTTGGTCGCCCGGGCTGGTCTCAACCTCCTGGCCTCAAGCAATCCTCCCACCTCAGCCTCCCAAAATTCTGGAATTACAGGCATGAGCCACCATGCTCAGGCTTGTGTTTTTTTTTCCCCCCACACTTATTTTATTTTATTTTATTTTATTTTATTTTATTTTATTTTATTTTATTATCTTGAGATGGAGTCTCACTCTGTCACCCAGTCTGGAGTGCAGTGGCTCGATCTCAGCTCACTACAACCTCTGCCTCCCCAGTCCTGCCTCAGTCTTCCGGGTAGCTGCGTCTACAGGCACACACCATCATGAAGATGAACTGGAATCTATGAAAACAAACCAGATCTCCAATTGGTCTATGCCACCACACCTGGCTGATTTTTGTATTGTTTGTAGAGATGGTATTCTGCCATGTTGCCCAGGCTGGTCTCAAACTCCTGAGCTCAAGTGATCCACCTGCCTCAGCCTCATAATGTGCTGGGATTAGAGGCAAGAGCTACCATGCCCAGCTAAACCTCTTTTCTTACAAATTACTCAACCTCAGGTACTCTCACTCTGTCACCAGGCTGGAGTGTAGTGGTATGATCTTGGCTCACTGCAACCTTCGCTTCCTGGGTTCAAGCAATTCTTCTGCCTCAGTCTCCTGAGTAGCTGGGACTACAGGTACGTGCCACCATGCCCAGCTAATTTTTGTATTTTTAGTAGACACGGGGTTTCACCATGTTGGCCAGGATGGTTTCAATCTCCTGACCTCGTGATCCACCCGCCTCGGCCTCCCAAAGTGCTGGGATTATAGGCATGAGCCACTGTGCCTGGCCCTGGCCAGGTATTTCTTTATAGCAAGGCAATAATGACCTAATACAGAAAATTGGTACCAAGGAGTAGGGTATTGCCATAAAGGTACCTGAAAATGTGGAAACAGCTTTGAAACTGAGTAATGCACAGAGGTTGGAAGACTTTGGAGAGGTCAGAAGAAGATAGGAAGGTGAGGGAAACTTGGATCTTCTCAGAGACTGGTTAAATGGTTGTGACCAAAATGCTGATAGTGATACGGACAGTGAAGTCCAGGCTGCTGAGGTCTCAGATGGAAATGAGAAATGTATTGGGAACTGGACCAAAGGTCACTCATGTTATGCCTTAGCAAAGAGGTTGGCTGGATTTAATTCATGCCGTAGAAGTTTGAACTTCACAGTGATGACTTAAGGTATCTGGCGGAAGAAATTCCTAAGCAGCAAAATGTTCAAGAAGTCGCCTGACTGCTTCTAATAGCCTATGTTCAGATGCAGGAGCAAAGGAATGACTTAAAGTTGGAACTTATATTTAAAGGGAAACAGAGCGTAAGTGTTTGGAAAATTTGCAGCCTAGACATGTGGCAGAGAAAGGAAAAGCCTTTTCTTTTTTTATTTCAATCATTTTTGGGAAATAGGTGGTTTTTGGTTACATGGATAAGTTCTTTTGTGGTGATTTCTGAGATTTTGATACACCTATCACCTGAGTAGTGTACACTGTACCCAATGTATTGTCTTTTATCCTCGCCTCCTTCCTACTCTTCCCCCTAAGTCCCTAAAGTCCATTATGTCATTCTTATGCCTTTGCGTCCTCATAGCTTAGCTCCCACTTATAAATGAGATGTTCAATATTTGATTTTCCATTCCTGAGTTACTTCACTTAGAATAATGGTCTCCACCTCCATCTAGGTTGCTGTAAATGCCATTATTTCATTCCTTTTTATGGCTGAATAGTATTCCATGGTGTATACATCCCACATTTTCTTTCTTTTTTTCTTTTTTTTTGAGAAGGAGTCTCGCTCTGTCGCCCAGGCTGGAGTGCAAATGTGCAATCTTGGTTCACTGCAACCTCCACCTCAGGGGTTCAAGCAATTCTCTGCCTCAGTCTCCCGAGTAGCTAGGATGACAGGCACCCGCCACCATGCCTGGCTAATTTTTGTATTTTTAGTAGAGATGGGGTTTCACCATGGCTGAACTGGTCAGGAGTTCAAGTTCATGGCTTGAACTCCTGACCTCGTGATCCACTTGCCTCAGCCTCCCAAAGTGCTAGGATTATAGGGGTGAGCCACCGTGGCTGGCCCATACCACATTTTCTTTATCCACTAACTGGTTGCTGGGCATTTAGGCTGGTTCCATATTTTTGTGATTATGAATTGTGGTGCTATAAACATGTGTGCAAGTATCTTCTTCTTTCTTTCTTTTTTTTTTTTTTTTTTGAGATGGAGTCTTGCTCTGTTGCTCATGCTAGAGTGCAGTGGTGTGATCTTGGCTCACCACAACCCCTGCCTCCTGGGTTCAAGTGGTTCTCCTGCCACAGCCTCCCAAGTAGCTGGGATTACAGGAATGTGCCACCACACCCAGCTAACTTTTTGTATTTTTAGTAGAAATGGGGTTTCACCATGTTAGCCAGCATAGTCTTGATCTCTTGACTTCACGATCCACCCACCTCAGCCTCCCAAAGTGCTGGGATTACAGACGTGAGCTACCATGCCCAACCTATCTATTTTTGAAGTGGAGTCTTGCTCTGTCACTCAGGCTGGAGTGCAGTGGTGCGATCTTGGCTCACTGCAACCTTTGCCTCCCGGGTTCAAGCGATTCTCTGGTCTCAGCCTCCCGAGTAGCTGGGACTACAGGTGCACGCCACCATGCCTGGCTAATTTTTGTACTTTTAATGGAGATGGAGTTTTGCCATTTTGGCCAGGCTGCTCTCAAACTCCTGACCTCAGGTGATCCACCTGCCTCGGCCTCCCAAAGTGCTGGGATTACAGGCATGAGCCACCATGCCCAGCCTTCACAGTAACAATCTAGTCATTAACAAACTAGAGCCTGTGGGTCAAATCAGGCTTCGCTGCCTGTTTTTGTAAATAAAGTTTTATTGGAACACAGCCACACTTATTCATTTATGTATTGTCCATGGCTACCTTTGTCCTATAATGGCTGAGTAGTTGTGACAAAGACCATAATGGCCCTCAAAGTCTAAAATATTTGCTATCTGGCCCTTTACAGAAAAGTTTACTGGCCCCTGATCTAACGAATTTAAACTAAAGCCTGGGCATGGTGGCTCACACCTGTAATCCCAGCACTTTGGGAGGCCGAGGCAGGTGGATCATCTGAAGTCAGGAGTTTGAGACCAGCCTGGCCAACATGGGGAAACCCCGTCTCTACCAAAAATACAAAAACTGGCCAGGCGTGGT
>NW_016817890.1:1070811-1079711 GCF_001698545.2 Rhinopithecus bieti | reverse complement strand
AAAAAAAAAAAAAAAAAAAAAAAATTTAAGCTAAAATGTAACTTTTAAAGTATATAAAATTTGAATGTATTTTGATCAAAAAAAGTGAAAATTAAAACTTAAAATGTTTCATATATTTTAAAAAATTTTTAATTTTTTATAGAAACAAGGTCTTGCTATGTTGCCCAGGCTGGTTTCCAACTCCTGGCCACAAGCAATCCTCCCACCTCAGCCTCCGAAAGTACTGGGATTACAGGAGAGAGTCACTTTGCCTGGCCTATATTTTAAAATAACTAAAAAATATCTTAAATAATTTATTAAAATTAAAAGCAGATAGATGTGGTGTCTTGCGCCTGCGGTTCCAGTTACTCTGGAGGGTGAAGCAAGAGGATCATTTGAGCCCAGGAGTTCCAGGCTGCAGTGAGCTATAATTGTGCCACTGTACTCCAGTCTGGGTGACAGAATGAGACACTGGCTCTAAAATAAATACATAAATAGGCCAAGCATGGTGGCTCACACCTGTAATCCAGCACTTTGGGAGGCTGAGGCAGACGGATCACGACGTCAGGAGATCAAGACCATCCTGGCTAACACGGTGAAACCCTGTCTCTAATAAAAATACAAAAAATTAGCCGGGCGTTGTGGTGGGCGCCTGTAGTCCCAGCTACTCGGGAAGCTGAGGCAGGAGAATGGCATGAATCTGGGAGGTGGAGCTTGCAGTGAGCCGATATTGTGCCAGGGCGCTCCAGCCTGGGTGACAGAGCGAGACTCCGTCTCAAAAAAATAATAATAAAAAAATGAAAATAAAGAAAACATAAATAGGCCAGGTGCAGTGACTCACGCTTGTAATCTCAGCACTTTGGGAAGCTGAGGTGGGTGAATTGTTTGAGCCTAGGGATTTGAGACCAGCCTGGGCAACATGGCAAAACCCAGTATTTACCAAAAAATTCAAAAATTAGCTGGACTTGGTAGTACACGCCTGTAGGCTCATCTACTTGAGAAGCTGAGGTGGGAGGATCAATTGAGTCCAGGAGGTCGAGGCTGTAGTGAGCTGTGATCATGCCACTGCACTCCAGCCTGGAGACGGAGCGAGACTCTGTCTCAAAAATAAAATAAAATACAAACAGAAATTATGGGCATTAAAAAAGTTTTAAATCAATATTATTTAAAGCTGTTTTTTTTGAACATTTAATCAAATCTTATTAATTAAAAAAAACCTTGCCATTTTAGTGTTCAAGATCCATCTAAATGTCAATAGGAAGAATTTGTACCCTGCTCCGCACATATTACCTGTAGATCTATCCATACACAGATGAGAAAAGATTTGTTCCATTGGAAAACATTCCATGCTGCCATGTCTAACTGTTGCTGTGAATACCAAGGTAATCTGCAAACACCTCCCATTTGGAAAAGTAATTGAAACTGAAAGAGAAGCAAGAAAATTGACACTGGGCACCTCTGGGAAATGATACTCCGTTATGCCATAATTAATTGCATTCATGCTATTGGAAAGGATTTGGTGAATCAATTAATTTGTCTTTTCTCTTAACCTAAGTGTTTCTACCTCTCTGCCCTTCCCAGACTCCAAAGCGGTCTCTGTCTCTGATGTTGGCAGTGATAACCATCTGTAAACCTTTATAGCAATCAACACAGTCCATTTTTGTTTCTAGAACATAGGGCAAGACATTTTAGAAGCATTCCCTGGGGACTGAATGGTGCAAGTCCTGGAGCAGATGTTTATGGTAACGGGTTGTGCTAAATCAGCCCTGAGCTTCAGATCCCGGTGATAGAGGCACTCATGTGATCCTTATTTTTTGTGTGTTTGTGATATGCAGAGTCCTCTAAAACAGAGGGCCTAGGTCTAAGCATAATAGCAGTAGTAAGGGCTCGGATACTGAGGGATATTTGAAACATTTTGTCTGCATCTCTTTGGTTTCTGAGTTTGGATAACAAGAGTTCAACTAGAGAAAGATATCAGTATTTTGATAATGGAGCCAAAAGTTTTTACTGACAGACCAGATCTGGGATATGAGAGAAAAGAGGAATCAAAATGACACCAAGCTTTTCTGCCTGAACAACTGGAAAAATGGAACTGTCATTCACTGAAAGAGGGAGGACAACAGAAGGAACTGGCCATTTTTAGACATACCAAGTTTGAGATGGCTATGGACCTCCAAATGGGGATGCCAAGTTCAGAGGAGAGACCAGACTAAAGACACATTTCAAAATCATCAGTGATAGAAAAGCCAAGAACTAGATGAGATCACCTAGGATGAGTCGAAAGAGAGAAGAGGTCCAAGGACTTTTACTGTTCCTCCTAGCTGAACCCCACATGACCTAGCCTCAACCATGCCGAGAGTGGAAGGAATGTGGGTATTGACAGAGCAGGAGCACTGTCATCTTGGACAAATGCCGCCGCTTTAAGTTCCAACTCCCTTTCTAGCCTCATGCGTTTCAAGGAAATCACTTCTCTTCTAACTACAAGCAGCCAGAGAGAGCAGACAGTAAACAACAGATAAAACAGCTCGGGCACAGAGGCAGGTGGGGGAAAATCTCTTGGGTAACAGCCAAACTTCACCCTCATACAATGGGCCCCAGTAAAACAGTGGGCCTTAATAAGCACATTCCTTTCCCTTCAGGCGCACTAAGGGAAGCTAAAAGCAGACTCAGGGGATATGCCTGCAGCTGCAGAAAGATGTATGGGAACAGACACACAACTCTCCCTCCCAGATAAGAACAAAGAGATACAGAAGCAGTCCAAGCCTCCGATAAACTCTCCCACCCTGAATCCTTAAAAACTTGTAGTCTGTAAGAGTGTGTCTCTGACTTAACTCGGCCAGAAGGCGCCTCTCAGGTTTGTTTTCTCTAAAATAAATCTGTCTTGACTGGAGAGCCACCTTTTCGTGTTCCTTTCCTCTTTCTTTTTTTCTTTTTCGAGATGGAGTTTTTCTCTTGTTTTCCAGGCTGGAGTGCAATGGCGCGATCTCAGCGTACCGCAACCTCTGCCTCCCGGGTTCAAGCGATTCTCCTGCCTCAGCCTCCCGACCAGCTGGGATTACATGCATGCACCACCAAGTCTGGCTAATTTTGTATTTTTAACAGAGACAGGGTTTCTCCATGTTGGTCAGGCTAGTCTTGAACTGCCGACCTCAGGTGATCCTCTCACCTCAGCTTCCCAAAGTGCTGGGATTACAGGCGTGAGCAACCGCACCCGGCTTCTTTCCTCTTTCTTTAATTCTTACAGGTACCTGGATGACAACATGGACCACAGCCACCAGCAGACCTGGAACATTAGCCCTTAGACAATGATAGAAGGCAAAAGTAAACTTCTAACTTGTTCCAACCACTGAATGATTGTTCATTTTCTTTGTTACAGCAGCCCAACCTTACCCTGGGTGACAAACCTTATGGAGATTCCCACACCCAAGATAGTTCAGGAGAAAAAGAGAAGGAACAGTTGAAGTGTATGACTCCTTCTGCTTAAGGGTGGCAAAGGGAGCAGCAAAACATTTTCCCCAATGGCCTTGAGCAGAGCAGGTGTGGCATATATTGCTGACAGATATGAAGGCCTTGAGGTCCAGATGAGACAGACACAACAGCAAACCACATGGACAGATAACCTTACACAAGATGGGAAGGAAGAGGTCAGTGTGGTCATGTGATAAAAACTAGATACTCCTGGGCAAAGCATAGTGGCTCATGCTGTAGTTCCAGCACTTTGGTACGCTGAGATGGGAGGATCGATTGCTTGAGGCAAGTAGTTCAAGACCATCCTGGACAATCTAGTAAGACCCTATTGCTACAAAAAAAATTTTAAATTAGCCTTGCATGGTAGCATGCGCCTGTAGTCCCAGCTACTCAGGAAGCTGAGGTGGGACGATCACCTGAGTCCAGGAATTGGAGGCTACGGTGAGCCATGATTGCACCATTGCACTCCAAACTGGGCAACAGAGCAAGACCCTGTCTCAAAATAAAATAAGCTGGGCATAGTGGCTCATACCTGTAATCCCCGCACTTTGGGAGTCTGAAGTGGACAGATCTCTTGAGCTCAGGTGTTTGAGACCAGCCTAGGCAACATGGCAAAACCCCACCTCTACCAAAATACAGAAATTAGCTGGACATGGTGGTGTGTACTTATGGTCCCAGCTACTCAGGAGGCTGAGGTGGGTGGGTCACTGGAGCCCAGGAAGTTGAGGCTGTAGTGAGCCGTGATTGTGCCACTGCACTCCAGCCTGGGTGACAGAACAAGACTCAGTCTCAAANGGACAATCTAGTAAGACCCTATTGCTACAAAAAAAATTTTAAATTAGCCTTGCATGGTAGCATGCGCCTGTAGTCCCAGCTACTCAGGAAGCTGAGGTGGGACGATCACCTGAGTCCAGGAATTGGAGGCTACGGTGAGCCATGATTGCACCATTGCACTCCAAACTGGGCAACAGAGCAAGACCCTGTCTCAAAATAAAATAAGCTGGGCATAGTGGCTCATACCTGTAATCCCCGCACTTTGGGAGTCTGAAGTGGACAGATCTCTTGAGCTCAGGTGTTTGAGACCAGCCTAGGCAACATGGCAAAACCCCACCTCTACCAAAAATACAGAAATTAGCTGGACATGGTGGTGTGTACTTATGGTCCCAGCTACTCAGGAGGCTGAGGTGGGTGGGTCACTGGAGCCCAGGAAGTTGAGGCTGTAGTGAGCCGTGATTGTGCCACTGCACTCCAGCCTGGGTGACAGAACAAGACTCAGTCTCAAAAAAAAAAAAAAAAAAAAAAAAGGCCGGGCACGGTGGCTCAAGCCTGTAATCCCAGCACTTTGGGAGGCCGAGACAGGCGGATCACGAGGTCAGGAGATCGAGACCATCCTGGCTAACATGGTGAAACCCCATCTCTACTAAAAATACAAAAAACTAGCCGGGCAACGTGGTGGGCACCTGTAGTCCCAGCTACTCGGAAGGCTGAGGCAGGAGAATGGCGTGAACCCGGGAGGCGGAGCTTGCAGTGAGCTGAGATCCGGCCACTGCACTCCAGCCTGGGCGGCAGAGTGAGACTCCGTCTCAAAAAAAAAAAAAAAAAAGTAAAAAGGACTTACATACTCCTAACCCACTCCATTTCACCTCCTACACACATTCCCTGGGACTGTGGGACAACCTAAATTATCCCTATTTAAGACCAAATTTTCACTTATATACTAGATCCTATCCCCACTCACCTATCAAAGATTTCACTCCCACAAGTTTTTCCTCTTTCTCTTGCACAATTTCCCCCTTTACTGTAATAGCCCCCACTTAACAAAAACAAAAAATCAGGCCGGGTGTGGTGGCTCAAGCCTGTAATCTCAGCACTTCGGAAAGCTGAGGCAGGCAGATCACTTCAGGTCAGGAATTCAAGACCAGCCTGGCCAACATGGTGAAACCCTGTCTCTACTAAAAACACAAAAAAAATGCCTGGCGCAGTGGCTCACGCCTGTAATCCCAGCACTTTGGGAGGCTGAGGCAGGTGGATCACCTGAAGTCGGAAGTTTGAGACCAGCCTGACCAACACAAAGAAACCCCATCTCTACTAAAAATACAAAATTAGCTGGGCGTGGTGGCACATGCCTGTAATCCCAGCTAACTCGGGAGGCTGAGGCAGGAGAATTGCTTGAACCCGGGAGGTGGAGGTTGCGGTGAGCCAAGATTGCGCCATTGTACTCTAGCCTGGGCAACAAGAATGAAACTCTGTCTCAAAAACAAAACAACAACAACAAAAACACACACACAAAAAATCAGTCGGGCACGCTAGCTCACACCTGTAATCCCAGCTACTCGTGAGGCTGAGGCAGGAGAATTGATTGAACCCAGGGTGCAGAGGTTGCAGTGAGCCGAGATCATGCCACTGCACTCCAGCCTGGGGAACAGAGTGAGACTGTCTCAAAACAAACCAACCTCCCCCTGACCCTCACAGCCCCGCTCAACTACTGCCCCATTTTTCTGTTTTCCTTTGTAGCAAAATTCCTCTGAAACTTTATCTATACTTAATGGTTCCACTTCCACACTTCTCATTCTCTCTTTCTCCTCCCCACAACGCCCATTCTATCTAAAGACAAAAATTAAAACCCATTCCAATCATGCTTTTCTTTCTGCCAAGTCAGTGAAACCACTCTTATTAAGGTCAGCAAACACATCTATTGTACCAAAGCTCTAAGCAACCTTTAACACAGCCAATTATTTACTTTCTTCACCTGGCTTCTCAGACTCAAAGCTCTCCTAGTTTTCTTCCTACCTCACTGATTATATCTTCTATCTCATTTGTCAGATTACCAGTCCTCCTTCTGCCACCCCATCCTTGGTTCCCAATCTCCTAATGTTTGGAGTTTCAAGTCTCTCTTAGGAACTTACTCAAACTTACTCTGGTTTGAATGTCCCCTCCAAAACTCAGCTTGAAATTTAATAGCAATTGTGATGATATTAAGGGGTGGGTCATTTAAGAGGTAATTACGTCATCATGATTTCACCCTCATCAATGGCTTATTGCCATTGTCACAGCAGTTTGGCCCCCTTTTTCTCTCTCTCTTGTCCTCTCTTACTATATGACATCTTCTGCCGTGGATGACCCTCACGAGGCTGGTGTCATGCTCTTGGACTTCCCAGCCTCCATAACCATGAGTCAAATAAGCCTCTATTGTTCATAAATTACTCAGTCTGTGTTATTCTGTAATAGCAGCAGAAAACAGACTAAGAAAAATTCTTCTCTCTCTTCACTCACTCTCCAGGTGATCTCATGGCTTGTAAAACAATCTAAAATGTTCATGATTTCCAAATTACACCTCCAGCCCTGACTGTTGCTCTGCACCCAAGGCGTGTATCTCTGTCTACTCATCTCACAGTCACTTCAAAAGTTTCATGGCCAAAACAGAAGCCTTGCTTTTCCCTTCCAAATCTGTCCCTCTACTGCTCTTCCCACCTCAGTAAATTCTATCACTGTTTACCCAGTTGCTTATGCCAACAACCTAGGATGCATCCCTGATTCCTCTTCACTGCTCGTACCAGATCCAATCCCTCACCAGCCATGTAAGTTCTAGTCTTAAAATGTATCCCATCTTCATAATCTTGGATTTGGCAATGGGTTTTTTTGTTTTGTTTTGTTTTTTCTTTGTTTTTTTTTTTGTTTGTTTTTTTGTTTTTAATGGAGTCTCACTCTGTCACCCAGGCTGGAGTGCAGTGGCATGATTTCTGCTCACTGCAACCTCCACCTCCTGGGTTCAAGCAATTCTGTCTCAGCCTCCTGAGTAGCTGGGATTACAGGCTCCTGTCACTATGATCAGCTAATTTTTGTAATTTTAGTAAAGACGGGATTTCGCCATGTTGGCCAGGCTGGTCTCGAACTCCTGACCTCAGGTGATCTGCCCGCCTTGGCCTCCCAAAGTACTGGAATTACAGGCATAAGCCACTGCACCTGGACATGGTTTCTTAATTATAACACCAAAAGTACAAGGAAAAAACAAAATTAAATTAGACTAAATTAAAATTAAAAATGTTTATGCATCAAAGGACACTATCAAGAGCATGAAAAGACAACTCACGAAATGGGGGAAAATATTTGCAAATAATTTATCTGACAAAGGATTAATATTCAGAATATATAAAGAACTCCTATAACTCAACAACAAAAAACAAACAATTTAATTCAAAAATCAACCAGGCACACACTTGTAGTCCTAGCTACTCAGGAGGCTGAGGCAGGAAGATAGATTGTTTGAGCCCAGGAGTTTGAGGCTTCAGTGAGCTATGATTGTGCCACTGCACTCCAGCCCAGGTGACAGAACGAGACCCAGTCTCAAAAAAAAAAAAAAAAGTAAAGTGCCCTGACCCCTGATTGCTAATATTTTCTAGCCCCTTCCCTGCTTTGCAGCCCTCACCAGACTACCCAACCTGCTGGCACCATGATCTTGGACTTCTCAGCCTCCAGAACTTTGAGAAATAAATGTCTGTTCTTTGTAAATTAGCCAGTCTCAAGTATTTAACCAGTCTCAAGTATTTTGTTATAGCAACGCAAAACAGACTAAGACAGGTGGGACCAATCAAAATGTCCATCAACAGATTAAAAGATAAACAAACTGTTTATACATACAATGGAATATTATTCAGCCACAAAAAGAATGAAGTTCTGATATATGCTTCGACATGGATGAAACTTGAAAACATGCCAAGTGAAGTACCCCAGACGTAAAGAGACAAACATCATGATTTCAGTCACCTAAGAGGGCAAATTCACAGAGAAAGTAGAATAAAGCTTACCAGGGGCTGGAGGCTGGATGTAGAGGGGAAAGGAGAGTTATTGCTAAATGGGTACAGAGTTTTTTGGGTTTTCTTGAGACAGGGTCTTACTCTATCACCCACAGGCTTGTCTTGCTCTGTCACCCACAATGCAGTGGTGTGATCTTGGTTCACTGCAGTTTTGACCTACTGTGCTCAAGCCATCCTTCTACCTCAGCCTCCTGAGTAGCTGGGACTACAGGCACACATGCCACCATGCCTGGCTAATTCTCTGTATTATTGGTAGAGATGGAGTTTCGTCATGTTACCCAGGCTGGTCTCGAACTCCTGAGCTCAAGCAAGTTGCCTGCCTCGGCCTCCCAAAGTGCTGGGATTACAGGGGAATGAGGGCTAAAAATCTTCCTATTGTGTACTGTGTTTACTATATGGGTGACAGGACAATAGAAGCCCATACCTCAGCATCATGTAATGTACCCTTGTAACAAATTGCACATGTATCCCCTGAATGTAAAAAAATAAATAAATAAAACAGAGCCACTCCCATAATCCTATGTTCCTTTTCCCTGCTTTATTTTTTCAGAACTTAGCATCACCCGAAATTGTATTATTCAATTTCAAATAAAAATATTTATTTATATGTAAATATTTATATATGTAAATATCTATATA
>NW_016817890.1:1017681-1066908 GCF_001698545.2 Rhinopithecus bieti | reverse complement strand
CCCAATATGATGAAACCCTGTCTCTACTAAAATACAACAAAATTGGCTGGGTGTGGTGGCGCATGCCTGTAGTCCCAGTTACTTGAGAGGCTGAGGCAGGAGAATTGCTTGAACCTGGGAAGCGGAGGTTGCAGTGAACTAAGATCATGCCATTGCATTCCAGCCTGGGCAATAGAGTGAGACTCCGTCTCAAAAAAAAAAAAAGAAAGAAAGAAAAGAAGAAGAAGAAGAAGAAGAAGAAGAAGAAGAAGAAGAAGAAGAAGAAGAAGAGGCATTGTCTCTTCTTTCTCTGGGCTTCCAAGATACTATTATCCAGTCCCAGGGATTTAAATACCACATACCTGCTGACATTCCCCACAAAACTGTATCTTCATCCCAGATATACAGAATAGAGCCTGCTGCCTATGTGATGTTTCCCCCCAGTACCCCACAAGCATCTAGAATTTAACATGTCAGAACAAAACTCTTGGTTTTGTCTCTGAAACCTGTCCTTCTAGTCTTCTCTTTTGCTGGAAATACTACCACCATACACACAGCTGAGCACATTGACCATAATTTCTTCCTTTCCCTTACCACCTCCCAAGTTCAATCCATCCCTAAGTCCTGTTGATTCTACCTCCAAAATATATGTTGAATCTGTTCACTTCTTCCCACTGCAAACTTTTAACCATCACCTCTCATTTAGATGCCTGCAATAACCTCCTAAATGATCTCTCTGTCTTTACTCTGGCCCCCTGCTGTCTTTTCTCCTCTTAGCAGTCAAAGAAATCTTAAAAATATAAATCCAGACTGGGCATGGTAGCTCACACCTGTACACCTCAGCACTTTGGGAGGCTGAGGTGGGAGGATCACTTGAGCCCAGAAGTTCAAGAGCAGCCTGGACAACAGGGAGAAACCCCATCTCTAAAAAGATCTTCAGGTCTTGGCATCTTCTCTGAGAGCTTTTTCCCTGACTGGCTCTATCTAAATGAGTCCTCCTGCCTTATAGCATTGTCTGTCCCTGTGGTGTATCTTTTAATTCACAGTCCTTGCTTCTTGGCTGTCTTTGCCATTACATTGTTGGCTTCACAAGGGCTGGGATCATGCCTTTTTCTTTTCTTTTTTCTTTTCTTTTCTTTTCTTTTCTTTTCCTTCTCTTCTCTCCTCCTCCTCCTCCTCCTCCTCCTCCTCTTCTTCTCTCTCTTTGTCTCTCTTTCTTTCCTTCTTTCTTTCTTTTAAAGAGGCAGGGTCTCGTTCTGTTGCTGAGGCTGGAGTGCAGTGGTGCCACTGCAGCCTCTAACTCCTGGGCTCAAGTGATTCTCCTGCCTCAGCCTTTTGAGCAGCTAAGACTATAGGTGTGCACCAAGTGGTAGAGACAAGGTCTCGCTATGTTGCCTAGGCAGGTTTCAAACTCCTGGCCTCAGCAATCCTCCAACTTCGGCCTCCCAAAGCACTGGATTGCAGGTGAGCCACCATGCCTGGCCATATCAGGCCTTTTTTTTTTTTTTTTTTTTTTTAGACCAGGTCTGTCTCTCTAGTTCAAGCTGGAATACAGTGGCATGATCTCAGCTCACCATAACCACCTCCCTGGTTCAAGCCATTCTCCCACCTCAGCTTTCTGAGTAGCTGGGACTAGAGTCCCACACCACCACAACCACCTAATTTTTTTTTTTCTTTGTAGAGACAGGGTTTTGCCACGTTGCCTAGGCTGCTCTCAAACTCCTGGGCTCAAGTGATCCTTCTGCCTCAGCCTCCCAAAGTGTCCGTATTACAGGCTTGAGCCACTGTGCCCAGCCCTCACGTTTTTTTTATATACCAGTGTATCCCCAATGCTTAAGCCAGAGCCTGGCACAAATGCTCTATAAAGATTTGTTGATTGAATGGACTGTTGCTTGAATGGGCACACTCCAGCCTGAACGATAGAGCCAGACCCTGTCTTAAAAAAAAAAAAAAAAAAAAATTGGAGGCATGATATGGCTAGGCATGCTGGCTCCCCTGTAATCCCAGTGCTTTGGGAGGCCAAGGCTGGAGGATGCTTGAGGCCTATAATCCCAGCACTTTGGGAGGCTGACAAGATCACTTGAGCTCAGGAGTTCGAGACCAGCCTGGCCAACATGGCCAAGCCATGTTTCTACTAAAAATACAAAAATTAGCCAGGTGTGGTGGCACAGGTCTGTAATCCCAGTTACTTGGGAGACTGACGCATGAGAATCGCTTGAACCCGAGAGGTGGAGGTTGCAGTGAGCCAGAGTTCGCGCCACTGAGCTCCAGCCTGGGGAACAGAGGGAGATTCTGTCTCAAAAAAATAAATAGGCTGGGCACAGTGGCTCATGCCTGTAATCCCAGCACTTTGGGAGGCTGAGGTGGGCGGATCACCTGAGGTCAGGAGTTCAAGACCAGCCTGGCCAACATGGTGAAACCCCAGTCTTTACAAAACTCCAAACCATTTTTCTACTAAAAGTACAAAAATTAGCCGGGCATGGTGGCACAGGTCTGTAATCCCAGCTACTTGGGAGGCTGAGGCAGGAGAATCACTTGAACCCGGGAGGCAGAGGTTACAGTGAGCCAAGATCATGCAACAAGAGCAAAACTCCCTCTCAAAAAAATGAATAAATAAATTAATTAAATAAAAAATAAATATTTGTTTAATGAATGGATCAATTAGCCTTGCACTGAGTGAAGGCGTTATAGAGATGACCCTGATATGATGACCCATAGTCTGATGAAAACCAATAGGTAATTGTAAAACTGGTAATAGAGTGGAGATCAGAACTGAAGACAGTGGGAACAAAGAGAGGCTCTTACCCCACTGTAGGGTTTGTGTGTGAAAAGGGAGGCTGTGTTTACACGATTCAGTTCACCAACATCTCTCTAGAAGAAATGCAGTTTTTTTCTTCTAGTACTAACATTTACTAGTGTGCCAAGTTCCATGTACTGTTTCTTGTTTGTTTTGTTTTTAATGTGCTCAGTCATACAACTTCTAAGTAGTAGAGCTGGGATTCAAAGTCAGGCAGTCTGGTTCTGAGCTTGCATTTTTCTTTTTTTCTTTTCTTCTTCTTCTTCTTCTTTTTTTTTAAGGCAGAGTCTCACCCTGTTGCCCAGGCTGGAATGCAGTGTGGTGCAGTATCAGCTCACTGCAACTTCCACCTCCCGGGTTCAAGCGATTCTCCTGTCTCAGTCTCCTAAGTAGCTGGGATAACAGGCACTCACCACGATGCCCGGCTATTTTCTGTATTTTTAGTAGAGACAGGGTTTCACCATGTTGGCCAGGCTGGTCTTGAACTCCTGACCTCAAGTGATCTGTCTCCCTTGGCCTCTCAAAGTGCTGGGATTACAGGCGTGAGCCACCACGCCCAGTGGCTTACATTCTGTTTTTTTTTTTTTTTTGAAATGGAGTCTTGCTCTGTCCCCAGGCTGGAGTGCAGTGGCGCAATCTCAGCTCACTGCAACCTCCACCTCCTGGGTTCACGCCATTCTCCTGCCTCAGCCTCCCGAGTGGCTGGGACTATAGGTGCTCGCCACTACGCCCAGCTAATTTTTTGTATTCTTTAGTAGAGACGGGGTTTCACTATGTTAGCCAGGATGGTCTCGATCTCCTGACCTCATAATCCACCTGCCTCTGCCTCCTAAAGTGCTGGGATTACAGGCGTGAGCCACCGCGCCCGGCCATTCTGTTTTTAAAAAAAGTAATTTGAGGCCAGACGCGGTGGATCACAGCTGTAATCCTAGCACTTTGGGAGGCTGAAGGTGTAAGGATCACTTGAGCCCAGGAGTTGGAGAGCAGCCTGAACAACACAGTGAAACCCCGCCTCCATAAAAAATATAAAAATTGGCCGGGCGCGGCAGCTCACGCCTCTAATCCCAGCACTTTGGGAGGCCGAGGCAGGCAGATCATGAGGTCAGGAGTTCAAGACCAGACTGGTCAATGTGGTGAAGCCCCATCTCTACTGAAAATACAAAAATTAGCTGGGCGTGGTGGTGCATGCCTGTAATTCCAGCTACTCAGGAGGCTGAGGCAGGAGAATCACTTGAACCTGGGAGGCAGAGATTGCAGTGAGCCGAGATCGTGCCACTGCACTACAGTCTGGGCAACAGAGTGAGACTCCATCTCAAAAAAAAAAAAAAAAAAAATTAGCTTGCCATGAAGAACTTGCTGGTGTGCGCCTGTAGTCCCAGCTGCTTGGAAAGCTGAGGCTGGAGAATCACCTGAGCCCTGGGATGTTGAGGCTGCAGTGAGTTGAGATTGAGCCTTTGTACTCCATCCTGGGCGAGAGTACAAAGTAATGATAATAATAATTTGAAATGAAATTCACGTAACATAAAATTGAGCATTTTAAAGTGAACAATTCAGTGGTAGTTAGTATATTCACCATGTTAAGGCTGGGCGTGGTGGCTCATGCCTGTAATCCCAGATTTTGGGAGGCCAAGGCGGGCAGACTACTTGAGGTCAGGCGTTCGAGACCAGCCTGGCCAACATGGCAAAAACTGTCTCTACTACGAATACAAAAATTAGCCGGCCATGGTGGTGCAACCTGTAATTCCAGCTACTCAGGAGGTTGAGGCAGGAGAATCGCTTGAACCCAGGAGGTGGAGGTTGCAGTGAGCCGAGATCGCACTACTGCACTCCAGCCTGGGTGACAGAGTAAGACTCTGTCACAGAAAAAAAAAAAAAAAAAAGCTGGGCACAGTGACTCATGCCTATAGTCCCAGCACTTTGGGAGGCTGAGGCAGGTGGATCACCTGATCCAGGAACTCCTGAGGTCAGGAGTTCAAGACCAGCCTGGTCAACATGGTGAAATCCGTCTCTTCTGGAAATACAAAAATTATCCAGGCATGGTGGCATGTGCCTGTAATCCCAGTTACTCAGGAGGCTGAGGCAGGAGAATTGCCTGAACCCCTGGGAGGTGGAGGTTGCAGTGAGCCAAGATTGCGCCACTGCATTCCAGCCTGGGCGACAGAGCCAGACTCCATCTCAAAAAAAAAAAAGTAAAAGAAAAAAAGTATATTCATATTCGCCATGTTGAACAACCATTACCTCTATCTAGTTCCAAAACATTTTCATCACTCCAAAAGCCCCTTACCCATTAAACAATTTCCCCACATATTTCTCCATGTAATGTTTTTATTTGTATTTGCATATATATTTTGAGACAGGGTTTCACTCTCTCACCCAGGCTGGAGTGCACTGGCACAATCACGGCTCAGGGCAGCCTTGACTGCCCAGGCTCAAGGGATCCTCTTGCCTCAGCCGCTGAGTAGCTGGAACCACAGGCACGTGCCATCACACCCAGCTAATTTCAAAAAAAGTTTTTGTTTGTTTGTTTTTGTAGAAATGGGGTCCCACTGCGTTGCACAGGCTGGTCTTTTTTATTTTTATTTTTTGAGACGGAGTCTTGCCCCATTGCCCAGGCTGGAGTTCAGTGACATGATCTTGGCTCACTGCAACCTCTGCCTCCCAGGTTCAAGCAACTCTCCTGTTTCAGCCTCCCAAGTAGCTGGGACTACAGGCACCTGCCACCACGCCCGGCTAATTTTTGTATTTTAGTCGAGATAGCTTGACCTTGTTGGTCAGGCTGGTCTGGAACTCCTGACCTCAGGTGATCCTCGGGTGATCCACCCGCCTCGGCCTCCCAAAGTGCTGGGATTACAGGCGTGAGCCACCGCGTCCGGCCAACCCAGGCTGGTCTTAAATTCCAAGGCTCAAGTGATCCTCCGGCGTCGGCCTCCCAAAGTGCTGGGATTACAGTTGTGAGCCATCCTGCCCCGACTCGTGTACTGGTTTTGATTCTCACAATGACCTAATTGTACAATTGAGAAAAATGAGGCCATGAGAAGTTCAGTGATAGATCTAAGGTCATGTAGTTAGTTATGGAACAGTGATTTTGAACCTTTGCTTTCTGATCCTAATGATGAATGCACATCTTTGGGGGAACCTACAAGGAAGCAGCCAGATGTGGGTTCAGAGACAGTAAATTTTGCTGAGGCAGGAAAATAGCCATAAGTCAGCTTTTAATTGTAAAAAGCACACGTTGAGGTAAAACTGCAATTAGTACTGTACAGGTGGTTGGCAGAGCCAATAGTAACCTAAGCCCAAGAGCAGCTACAAGGCAGGACTTGGATAGGTCAGCCGTGCAGGAAGCTTTGCCAATGCCTCAAGAACAAGAAGTCTGTCATTCCTTGGGCAGCTCCTATACTTGCCAAGCTGGAGCGAAAGAGGCAGAGGAGCCCGGAGGGCGTGGCTTGCCTTCTGGAAGCCAGGCCTTGCCAGGAATCACCAGGTGGTTGCTTGCGAGAGAAGCTCGGGGTGAAACCGGAGAAAACAAAGTAGGAAGCAGGCCTGGGCCAATTGCGGCCCACTCTGATCAGGGCCTGCACGCCACCTGACGCCTGAATATCTGTCCAATCCCTCCTAGAAGGATTGCCATCTCTTTAGTCCCTCTTCCGCAGCATAGGGGTGCTCTCTCTGGGGCTCTCCTTTTCTCTTCTAAGGCCCACGGCCCCACAGTTCCCTATTTAGGGGTCTTAAATTGAGGGCACACTTCTAAATTGTCCCTCAGAGTTTCCTCTCCTCCTTTGAGCGAGGCTGGGCGGGCTCCTCCAGCTCCGATTATGGGGAACTTCTTTCCCAAGCTCCCCACCTTCTTTGGGCTTGGACGGCTGCAGAGTTCCAGTTAACTGTGCGCCGCCTTCGTTCCAATTGTACCCCTCGTGCTCCCAGAAGGCAGCTCCATGGAAACCAAAACATCACAAATTCCTGAAGGTATCGCGAGAAGCGCAGATGCGCCTGAGGCCGTGGAAAGGCGGAGCGAGGGCGGGAACGTCGAGCAAGTAGGGCGGAGCCTGAGCTCTTCCGAGGTCTGCCAGGCAGGGAGCCTGTCCCCTCCAGGCAGCGCCCCCGCGTGACTGCGCTTTACATAATCGCGGCCTCTAGCGTCACAGTGGCGTACTCCAGGCCAGACCGAATCAGAGTGGGCGAAACCTCCGTGTTCCGCCCCTTCCCACTTGATCGACGTCAAAGCCCACCAGTGAGCGGGCGTCTAGAGTCGCCGAGCCCGCCCCAGCCCGCTCGGGTCCGCCCCGACCCGCCTGCTCCCGCCCGCCTGCCGCAGCCAGCAGCCTGCCGCCGCCGCCGGGTTGTGCCTCAGACTGTCAGATAAATCGGCGGGCCGGGCCGGCGGGTCCGTAAACGCGGCCCGGGCCGGACATGGCGGCGCTCTACGCCTGCACCAAGTGCCACCAGCGCTTCCCCTTCGAGGCGCTGTCTCAGGGGCAGCAGCTGTGCAAGGTGCGCGGGCTGGGGCGGCGGCCGGGAACTGGGGACGCAGGAGGCGCGGCCCGGAGCTCCTGATTCTGTGGGGACGCCCGGCGGGGTCCCCGGAGCAGGGTGTGGCAGGCCCGCCAGGCTGAGGACCCGCACCCACCCCGCTGGGGGCCGGAGGGGCACGTGCGGGAGCCTGGGCCGGGTCCACCCTCCCGCGGCCGGCGTGTCCGGGTGCTTAGCAACCGCGGGGATTGTTCTCGGACCCCGTGAGGTCGGGGGAGGGACAGCGGGTCCTCTGCTTGCCCTGACTGGCCGCCCTCGGGATGCCTTTGCGCTGCCTCCCCCGCCGCCGCGGTCTCCCTGGTCACAGACGAGGGGACCTCCTGCCCCTCCTGGGACTGAACTCCAAAGTTGGGTGCTGCCTGAGAGGAGTGTGTCGAACTCGGGCTCCTCACGGGCAGTTCTCGACCAGTTACAGAATCGGAGGTAGCAAGGCTTGATTTTTTTCTTTAAGCCCCGCACTTTTCGGCCAGTCTCAGAGTCGGAGGCAGCAAGGCTTTATTTTTTTTAAAACCCCACATTCTGGCTCTCAGATCCGAGGGATCACTTCTCAGCATCCAATTGGTGGTCTTCGGTCTTCCCTAACTAGCTGCTGCTCAGTTTTTACTCCTGAAGGTCCAACTTCTTTTTCTTTTAAGTTACTTCATCCCACTTTGACTTTTAAGTGACTAGAGGTGCTGTGAGGCAACAGTTAAAAAGTCACTAAACTGGCTGAAAAACAATGTTGGCGTATTCCCAATAATCCAGAGTTTGTGTCTCTGATTTGGATAACTCATAATTGTCACTTTTGCCTCAGATGGTCATGACTTTCCATTTGCCAGTCTTTATATACCAGGTCTGAGGGAATGCAAGTGCTTGAGTGCCCTTTTTGGCCTCAAAATATGTATATATGATTTTAAGGAAGTTATAAATAATAATAATTTTAATCCAGCACCTTCATTTCACAAGTAAACCTCAAAATCACACAGTGGCAGAAGAACCAGGCCTGGAATTCAGGGCTTCTGATTCCCAGTCTGGGGGCTTACTCATATATATGTTTGTTTTACAATTTATGGCTAGTTCCATATAATCCATATAAGTTCTTACTTAACTCCCGCATCAAAGTAGGGAGGTGATGCCAGTATTACAGAGGAGAAAAATAAGGCCCAGAAAGTTTAAGTGACTCACTCAAGCATAGTAGCTATGCTAGAAATAGTACCCAGGTCGGTTTCCTACTGAAGGCTGTTTCCATTTGTGACTGCCTTTTAAAATTATATCCTCATTTCATTTCAGGAATGTCGGATTGCACACCCTGTTGTGAAGTGCACCTACTGCAGGACTGAGTACCAGCAAGAGAGGTAGAGTTTTGTTGACCATGAAAGATATTAATAGGCTTTTTTCCTCTTAAAATCTGTAATTGATTGCATTTCATGTACAGATCTGTAATCAGTTGAATTGTAACATACAAATCTGTAATAATCACATTATATACAGACTATAATTGCTAAATATTTAGGTCTGTGAACCATCTTGAGTTAGTTTGTGTGTGGGGTGAGATATACAATGAAGGGTATATAATACATGTATTGCTTCCTAGTTATTATCCATTGATTACTTAAGTTTTTTTTTTTTTTTTTGAGACAGAATCTCGCTCTGTTGCCCAGGCTGGAATGCAGTGGCGTGATCTCGGCTCACTGCAACCCCTGCCTCCCAGGTTCAAGCGATTCTCATGCCCCAGCCTCCCAAGTAGCTGAGATTACAGGTGCCTGCTCCCACGCCCGCCTAGTTTTTTTTGTATTTTTAGTAGAGACGGGGTTTCGTTGTCTTGGCCAGGTTGGTCTTGAACTCCTGACCTCATGATCCACCTGCCTCAGCCTCCCAAAGTGCTGGGATTACAGGCGTGAGTCACCACGCCCGGCCTACTTAAATTTTAAAGTTCTTTTAAGACCCTTGATCATTTTATATTGTGGTTATAATCTTTCTGACAAGAAGAAACCAATCCCACAACAGTAAAACATGAGCCTTATGTTTCAATATGTACGTATACAGAGATTGAAGAGTGTACAAGCCCAAAGAAGATACTTTTGGAAATGTGACAATCCTGATAATAGTTTGTTAACTCTAGTCACATTTGAAACTCACTTGCCATTACACATTTCCTTGGGCAAATCTCTTTTTTTGTTTGAAACAGAGTCTCTCTCTGCCAACCAGATTCGAGTGCAGTGGAGCCATCATGGCTCACTGCAACCTGGACCTCCCGGGCCCAAGTGATCCTCCCACCTCAGCCTACAGAGTAACTGGGACCACAGGTGTGTGCCACCGTGCCCAGCTAATTTTTTAATTTTTGTAGAGATAGGATTTTGCCATGTTACCCAGGTAGGTCTCTTACTCCTGGGCCCAAGTGATTCCTTCCTCCTTAGCCTCTCAAGATGTTGGAATTACAGGCATGAACCACCATGCCTGGACAAATCTCATTTTTAAAAGTGTGAAATGGGCCAGGTGCGGTGGCTCACGCCTGTAATCCCAACACTTTGGGAGGCTGAGGCGGGCGGATCAGGAGGTCAGGAGATTGAGACCATCCTGGCTAACATGATGAAACCCAGTCTCTACTAAAAATACAAAAAAATAAGCTGGGTGTGGTGGCATGCACCTGTAGTCCCAGCTACTCGGGAGGCTGAGGCAGGAGAATTGCTTGAATCCAGGAGGTGGAGGTTGCAGTGAGCTGAGATTGCGCCACTGCACTCCAGCCTGGGTGACAGAGCAAGACGCTGTCTCAAAAAAAAAGTGTGAAATGCAGGTATGAATGGTCAGACATCTTTAGGGGGCATTTCCATAACAAAAAGTTATTTTTTGGTATAGCAAATTTGACTTTTGTGGAACTTTTGTAAGTGTAGGTGATCCTGCCTTGAGGAGGGTGGGGTCTATTTGTTAATTCATCCATTAGACCTAGAAGCCTTTTTTTTTTTTTTTTTTTTTTTTTTTCCATTTGACCTAGAGGCCTTTTTTTTTTTTTTTTTTTTTTTTTTTGAGATGGAATCTTGCTCTGTCGCCCAGGCTGGAGTGCAGTGGCCGGATCTCAGCTCACTGCAAGCTCTGCCTCCCGGGTTTACGCCATTCTTCTGCCTCAGCCTTCCCAGTAGCTGGGACTACAGGCATCCGCCACCTCGCCCGGCTAGATTTTTGTATTTTTTAGTAGAGACGGGGTTTCACCGTGTTAGCCAGGATGGTCTTGATCTCCTGACCTCGTGATCCGCCCGTCTCGGCCTCCCAAAGTGCTGGGATTACAGGCTTGAGCCACTGCGCCCGGCCTAGAAGCCTATTTTTAATTAGTCATTTCAATTCTTAGAATATCTTCTCCAAGATTTTATCATGGATTTTTTTTTTCTTTTTTGAGACAGAGTCTCTCTCTGTCACCTAGGTTGGAGTGCAGTGAGATGATCTCAGCTCACTGCAACCTGCCCTCTCCAGGCTCAAATGATTCTCCCACCTCAGCCTGCCATATAGCTGGGATCAGGGCTGCATACCACCACACTTGACTATTTTTTTGTATCTTTAGTAGAGACAGGGGTCTTGCCATGTTGCCCAGGCTGGTCTAGAACTCTTGAGCTCAACCAGTCTGCCTGCCTCAGCCTCCCAAAGTGCTGGGATTACAGGCGTGAGCTGTCACACGCAGCCTATCATGGATGTTTTCAAACAAAAAAAAGGTTAAAAGAATTAGTGAACACCCATATACCCTCTACTTAAATTCTATAATATACACTTTACTGTATATTCACCTATCCATCTGGTGCATCTCTCTGTCCATCACTGTATCAATTCATTTTGTTTCCGATGTATTTAAAGTTGCAGACATCAGTATACATGATCCTTAAACACTTCAGCATGCACAGCATTATTTAGAGTTAAATATTTGTTTGCAGTTTTTTTTTTTTTTTTGGCAAAATTGGCTTATACTAACATACTTAAATCTTAAATATATCAAGTTTCACAAACGTAGACATCTGTGTAGCCCCAAACCCTATCAAAATACAGAATGTTACTATCACTCCATAGAGTCCTCTCATGCCCCATCCTAGACAATCCCCACACCCTTGCTTCCTCCAGGCAACCACTGCTCCACTTTTCATTCCCACCATAAATTAGTTTTGCCTATTCTAGGACTTCATGTTAGTGGAATCATACAGAATATACTCTAGAAGCTTTATATTTTAGTTCTTAAATTTAGGTCTGCGGTCCATCTTGAGTTAATTCTTGTGTGGGGTGAGATAGGAACTTTGACCCTTTATTTAAACTATACATACAAATTAATTCAAGATGGATCATAGAGTTAGTTTTTCTTTTTTTTTCTTTTTTTTCTTTTTTTTAGTTGTTGTTATTGAGACAGAGTTTCGCTCTTGTTGCCCAGGCTGGAGTGCAATGGCGCGATCTCGGCTCACTGCAACCTCCGCCTCCCAGGTGCAAGCGATTATCCTGCCTCAGCCTCCCAAGTAGCTGGGATTACAGGCATGTGTCACCACACCCAACCAATTATGTATTTTTAGTAGAGATGGGGTTTCTCCTTGTTGAGCAGGCTGGTCTCAAACTCCCGACCTCAGGTGATCTGCCTGCCTCAACCTCCCAAAGTGCTGGGATTACAGGCGTGAGTCACCACACCCAGCCTAGAGTTAGTTTTTCTTTGCATGTTTTTTAACATGTTAGGAGCATATGTATATATTGGCATCTATCCCATTCCTTCAGTAGTAAATCTAGGCGTAAATCGAAATGTTATTCAACATCACAGAATCACTGATGCTAATCCTCTTTCTAGAGATTTCTTTGAATGTCCTTCACTTCTTTTACTGTCTTTTAAAAGTAACAGAAAATTGCCCTGGAAAATAATTTTTAATTTAAATATTTTCTACTCTAAGGTTTTTCTTTTGTCTAGTTTAACTTTATAGCCACTTTCATAGGAATTGTATGGGAAAATGATCACAAAGCAGAGAATAGACTAGACTTTTTTTTTTCCCCAAGACAGGGTCTTACTCTGTCACTCAGGCTGGAGTGCAGTGGTGAAATTGTAGCCCACTGAAACCCTGGACTCCCAGGCTGAGCCACCTAAAGTGCTGGGATTACAGGCATGAGCCACTGTGCCTAGTCTTAGATTTTTATGTGATTTATTAGTTTTTAGCCCCAGAGTACTGTTTAAATTGTTCTTATACATAAGACATTCATTTTTACCTCCTCATATGAAGAGTTAGACTTTTATTTGAAGATGATTTTTCCCCCAGGGCAGCTTTATTAATTCACACATTTAGGTAATATGACCTCTGGATCTTCACAAGGCAAAGGATGTTTTATTTTGTCAGTGCTTAACTCTTAGAGAAATCAGAATTTTTTTTTTTCTAGACACAGTTTTGCTCTGTCGCCCAGGCTAGAGTGCGGTGGCTCAATCTCGGCTCACTGCACCTTCCATCTCCCAGGTTCGAGCGATTCTTCTGCCTCAGTCCCCTGAGTAGCTGAGATTACAGGCACCCGCCACCACACTTGGCTAATTTTTTTGAATTTTTAGTAAAGACTAAAAATAGCCTCCCAAAGTGCTGGGATTACAGACATGAGCTACTGTGCCCAGCCTAAATATTGACAAAATATTTGATCATAGTGTCTTTTTCCCCACCGCTGGTGTTTTCATATGCCTTTACTTATGAAGGAGAACACAGAGTAAGGTTAGCAAAGATAGAATCTCTGAGTTTATATTCCAAACACACATACTTTATTTGTCACTTCAAATTTCCCAACTATTCATCTGAATTAAGGAGAATTTTTTTTTCCTGCTAGTCCATTTTATTGTTTTTTTTTTTTTTTTTTTTTTTTTTTTTTTTTTTTTGAGACGGAGTCTCGCTCTGTCGCCCGGGCTGGAGTGCCGTGGCCGGATCTCAGCTCACTGCAAGCTCCGCCTCCCGGGTTCACGCCATTCTCCTGCCTCAGCCTCCCGAGTAGCTGGGACTACAGGCGCCCGCCACCTCGCCCGGCTAGTTTTTTGTATTTTTTAGTAGAGACGGGGTTTCACAGCGTTAGCCAGGATGGTCTCGATCTCCTGACCTCGTGATCCGCCCATCTCGGCCTCCCAAAGTGCTGGGATTACAGGCTTGAGCCACCGCGCCCGGCCCAAGTCCATTTTAGTATAATATTTTGAGGGTGTTCTCTGTATCTGATAATTTTACTTAGTGATACTTGGGGATGTCATAATTAGAAATAACTCACTCTCCATTTTAGCCAAAGCCTCACTTTATTTGAGATTAAAAAATCCATAACCACATAATAATCTTTTTGTTTTTTTGAGATGGAGTTTTGCTTTCGTTGCCCAGGCTGGAGTGCAGTGGTATGGTCTCAGCTCACTGCAAACTCTGCCTCCTGGGTTCAAGCGATTCTCCTGTCTCAGCCTCCCAAGTAGCTGAGATTACAGGCGTGCACCACCACGCCTGGCTAATTTTTGTATTTTTAGTAGAGATATGGTTTCACCATGTTGGCCAGGCTGGTCTCGAACTCCTCACCTCAGGTGATCTAACCCCCCTCAGCTTCCCAAAGTGCTGGGATTACAGGCGTGAGCCACCATACCCAGCCACATAATAATTAAAAGAGTTATTAGAGGCTAGGTGTGGTGTCTCACACCTGTAATCCCATCATTTTGGGAGGCTGAGGCAGATGGATCACTTGAGGTCAGGAGTTTGAGACCAGGGTGGCCAACATGGTGAAACCCTGTCTTTACTAAAAATACAAAAATTTGTTGGGTGTGGCGGCACGCGCCTATAATTCCAGCTACTTGGGAGGCTGAGGCATGAGAATCGCTTGAACCTGTGAGGCAGAGGTTATAGTGAGCAGATTGTACCACTGCACTCCAGCCTGGGGAACAGAATGAGACTCTGTCTCAAAGATATTAAATAAAAGAGTTATTAGAAAGATACTCAAACTTCTGTTAACCAAGTATCCAGACCATATTTCACCTTGGCCTTTAGCAATGAGCAAATTCCTTGGACTTAAGGAGGTATCAGTTTTCAGATATTCTAAGAAAAGCCTCTATCTGTTTTTTCCTTAACAGTAAAACCAATACAATATGCAAGAAATGTGCTCAGAACGTGCAGTTGTATGGAACGGTAAGTAAGATATTTTCAAACCTAACGGTGAGTACTAGGGTCTTGTGGAACCTTGCCTTCTGTGGCCTACTAATGTCTTTACAATATTTTTATTAGAAGAAATAGTTATGTGTAATATATCTGGTACTGATTTCAGCTTTCACATTTAGCTAATGCTTATTGTTAAGGAATTCCATGCTTATAGTCACACTGCCAGGATTATGATTATAATTTTCCTTGAGAGGCTTCATTGACCAATATGGAAAGAGAAAGGGAAAGATGAAAATTTTTTTTTTTTTTTTTTTTTGACCGAGTCTTGCTCTGTCACCCAGGCTGGAGTGCAATGGCCTTCTAGTTCACTGCAACCTCCACCTCCTGGCTTCAAGTGATTCTCCTGCCTCAGCCTCCCGAGTAGCTGGGACTACAGGCATGCGCCACCACACCCGGCTAATTTTTGTATTTTAGTAGGGATGGGGTTTCACCATGTTGATCAGGCTGGTCTCTTAACTCCTGACCTCAAGTGATCTGCCCACCTCAGCCTCCCAAAGTGCTGGGAGGCAAACTGCACCCAGCAAGATGAATTTTTAAAACTTTGACCTCTTTGTTTGGTAACAGTTGACTAGTTATTTTGATGAATGATTCTCTTTTTCTCTTAGTGTTATAGTTCAGGATGTTATGTGCTTGTAGGCATTCTCCCAACATGTTTATATGCTGATAATAGCAAAGAGGCCTTTTCAGAAATTTGGAAGCCCTTGCTAGTTTCTCCAAAGAGCTGGTTCTGTTGGATGTCTCATAGAAGTCTCTGCATACGTACTAATGGGTTTTTGTTATTTGTTTGTTTGTTTATTTAAAAATCAATAGTCCTGTGCAGAAAAACACTTCACATAGTGTTAAGAATTGGGCTTCATGGCCAGGCGTGGTGGCTCATGCCTATAATCCCAGCACATTGGGAGGCTGACACAGGCGGATCACCTGAGGTCAGGAGTTCTAGACCAGACTGGGCAACATGGTGAAACCCCGTCTCTAGGAAATAATACAGAAATTAGCCAGGCATAGTGGCAGGTGCCTATAATCCCAGCTGCTCCAGACGGAGGCTGAGGCAGGGAGAATTACTTTAACCCAGGAGGCGGAGGTTGCATTGAGCTGAGATTGCACCACTGCACTCCAGCCTGGGCAAGAGAGCGAGACTCCATCTCAAAAAACAAAAACAGCAACAACAAAAAAGAATTGGGCTTTATTTGGTCAATATAAAAGCATATTTATGAAGTTGGCAATACATTTGTACATGATTAATGAACTACAAAGTAGGAATTATTGCTTTTTTAAATGCAGTGGTATTTTATGAAAGTAACACTTGACTCTTTTTCCCCCTTTAAGCCCAAACCTTGTCAGTATTGCAACATAATTGCGGCATTTATTGGGAATAAATGCCAGCGCTGCACAAATTCAGAAAAGAAGTATGGACCACCTTATTCTTGTGAACAGTGCAAGCAGCAGTGTGCATTTGACAGGAAAGATGATAGAAAGAAGGTAAATTTCTGTGTTTTTCTTGATTTCTTTTCTTCCTTTCAGATAAATTAAGGTGAGCTAACTATGTTAAAAACACATTTAATAGGCCAGGCGCGGTGACTCATGCCTGTAATCGCAGCACTTTGAGAGGCCGAGGAGGCGACTGGATTATGAGGTCAGGAGATCGAGACTATCCTGGCTAACATGGTGAAACCACGTCTCTACTAAAAATACAAAAAATTAGCCAGGCGTGGTGGCATATGCCTGTAGTCCCAGCTACTCTGGAGGCTGGGGCAGAAGAATCACTTGAACCCGGGAGGCAGAGGTTGCAGTGAGCCGAGATCGTGCCACTGCACTCCAGCCTGGGTGACAGAGCAAGACTCCATCTCAAAAACAACAACAACAAAGAAAAAACAACAACAAAAAAACACATTTAACAAAGAAAGATTTCTCAGTTTCTTTCCTGGTTCTATTATTGACCTTAAAGAAGATACTCATATTTTGTTCATAAAATGTGGACCATTGGCTGGGCGTGGTGGCTCAAGCCTGTAATCCCAGCACTTTGGGAGGCCGAGGCGGGCGGATCACGAGGTCAGGAGATCAAGACCATCCTGGCTAACGCGGTGAAACCCTGTCTCTACTAAAAAATACAAAAAACTAGCCGGGCGAGGTGACGGCCGCCTATAGTCCCAGCTACTCGGAGGCTGAGGCAGGAGAATGGCGTGAACCCAGGAGGCGGAGCTTGCAGTGAGCTGAGATCGCGCCACTGCACTCTAGCCTGGGCGACAGAGCGAGACTGCGTCTCAAAAAAAAAAAAAAAAAAAAAGTAGACCATTATATTCTAACATTTCACAAGAATATGAATTACAGTGATCACATAAGTGAAATGGTGATTGGCAGAATTCTATAGAATTCTGTAAAGGAGAGATTGTAACTTAAGCAAGATGGAGTGGCATTACCAGTTTTACTATCTGGCTCTTTAAATGTTTCTATCTGTTGAAATTCAAGATTACAAGGTTACATTAGAGGGAAGCTCTATGTGGAAGGGTGTACCTTGATAGAATCAAAATGATTTAGAGCTTGGTCATATTACTCTCTTGCTTAAAATCCTCCAGCGGTTTCCAGTTGTGCTTATAATAAAACTCAGATCCCTTCTATGGCCTGCAAAGCCCATACCCAGCTCTCAGCCTCATCTTGCATCATACTTTCTGCCTCTCACCTTGCTCCAGCCATACTGGCCACCCTGTAGTCTGTCTGACATGCAGATCTCACTCCAACCTTTGCACTGTCTATCCTTGTGCCTAATGTACCCTTCTCTAGAGTCTCATAACCGGCTCCTTATGTCAGCTCTCAGCTCAGATACCACCTGCTCACAGTGACCTTTTACTGAGTCCCTCAGTCATTATTTACCATACCATTTTATTATTTTCATAGCATCTCACATATTGAAAACTAGTCTTGCTTATTTGGTTACATGTTTGTCCACCCCCACTAGAATGTGAGCTCTTTGTCCATCTCATTCCCTGCTTTATTTCCAGTGGCCTGGCACATAGTAGCTGCTCAATAAGTATTTGTTGAATAAAAGATTGCAGTTGAGAAACTCTTTTTCAGTGGCCAGAGGTGCTTTTAAGAGGTGCCTGGGCTCAAGGATTGATTCTTGCTTATCAAATTCATTAACTTACAATGGAAGGATATAACTTTCCATTGATTAGGATACTCCTGCCTGCCAACCAGGACACCTCTTCCCTGTATCAAGATACTGAAGAATCTGAATTAGTTTATCAGGAGGTAGCACAAGCAGCAGTCCCCCAAACCTGGGTCCCATCCAACTCCTGGGGCTAGCTGAATGACCCTGCCTACTTACCCTCATTATGCATCACTTTCTTCATCTTTCTCCGTGGAAATAACAATAGTTACTTCACAAAGACATGAGGAAATGTAATTCAGATAGGTATATAAAACAATATTGAACCTGGCACATAATATAATGCAGTACATGGCTCCTGTATTGTTACTGATTGGAATAGTTCATTTTTATTAATCTGGTTATACTAGAATTTATTACCTTTCTGCTTTATAAATTACAATCCTGTCTTAAGTGTTTATAGATATTTTTAGACATCTACATATTCATAAACTTTAGGAGAAAGCTAAATTTAGGGATTAAGAGTAGGGAATTTGGGCCAAGACCGGTGGCTCACACCTGTAATCCCAGCACTTTGGGAGGCCGAGGCGGGTGGATCACAAGGTCAGGAGTTTGAGACCAGCCTGGCCAACATGATGAAACCCCGTCTCTACCAACAATATTAAAATTAACAGGTTGTGGTGGCTCGCACCTGTAATCCCAGCTACTAGGGAGGCTGAGGCAGGAGAATTGCTTGAATCCGGGAGGCAGAGGTTGCAGTGAGCCAAGATCACACCACTGCACTCCAGCCTAGGCAACAGAGCAAGACTCCGTCTCAAAAAAAAAAAAAAAAAGTGGGGTATCTGAACTCAGAATGTGTGGATTGAAATCTTGGTTCTGTCACTTATTAACTGTGTGACTTTAGGCGTGTTAATCTGTCAATGCCTCAGTCTCCACATCTGTAAATGGGGATGATCAGATCTCAGTGTTGTTACAAAGGTCAAGATATTAGTAAAACTCTTAGAATGGAATCTGGTACATGATAAATACTCAGTGTTATCTATGATGATTTGTTTTTGATGGCTTAATTCTCAGAGGATGCTATTTTATTTTATTTTTTTGAGATGGAATCTCACTCTGTCACCCAGGCTGGAGTGCAGACGCATGACCTCAGCTCACTGCAACCTCTGCCTCCCAGGTTCAAGTGATTCTCCTACCTCAGCCTCCAGAGCAGCTGGGATTACAGGTGCGCACCAACATGCCTGGCTAATTTTTGTATTTTTAGTAGAGATGGGGTTTCACCGTGTTGACCAGGCTGGTCTTGAACTCCTGACCACAAACTACTGACCTCAAGTGATCAGCCTCCCAAAATGCTGGGATTACAGACATGAGCCACCACGCCCGGCCAGTGCTCTTTTATTTCTTTTGTTGTTTGAGACGGAGTTTTGCTCTTGTTGCCTAGGCTAGAGTGCAATGGCACGATTGTGGCTCATCACAACCTCTGACTTCTGGGTTCAAACAATTCTCCTGCCTCAGCCTCCCAAGTAGCTGGATTACAGGCATGTGCCATCGTGCCTGGCCAATTTTGTATTTTTAGTAGAGGCGAGGTTTCTCCATGTTAGTCAGGCTGGTCTCAAACTCCTGACCTCAGGTGAGCTACCTGCCTTGGCCTCCCAGAGTGCTGGGATTACAAGTGTTAGCCACCGTGCCCGGCCTGCTCTTTTACTTCTAAAGTTTATTTTTGAGAGATCTGAAAAAAATGTCTTGTGAATCTGTGTGCAATTTTGATGTTCATTGTTTGCTCTCTTTCAGTGGAGTTGTATTGTTTTGAAACTCTTTAATGAAAGCTCTTACCTGGGGAAGGTCTTACAGAGTGTTTTAAAATTATGCCTTCAAGGCCAGGTGCAGTAGCTCATGCCTGTAATCCCAGTACTTTGGGAGGCTGAGGTGGGCGGATCCCTTGAGGCCAGGAGTTGAAGACCAGCCTGGGCAACATGACAAAAACTCTGTCACTATTAAAAATATAAAAAACTCGGCCAGGCATGTTGGTTCACAGCTGTAATCCCAGCACTTTGGAAGGCTGAGGCGGGCAGTTGAGGTCAGGAGATTGAGACCAGCCTGGCCAACATGGTGAAACCCTGTTTCTACTAAAAATACAAAAATTAGCCGGGCATGGTGGCATGTGCCTGTAATCCCAGCTACTCAGGAGGCTGAGGTGGGAGAATTGCTTGAACCTGGGAGGCAGAGGTTGTAGTGAGCTGAGATCGTGACCTTGCACTCCAGGCTGGTTGACAGAGTGAGACCCCATCTCAAAAAAAAAAAAAAAAAACAAAAAAAAACCTAGTCACACGTGGTGGTGCATGTGTGGTTCCAGCTATTTGGGAGGCTGAGGTGGGAAGATCATTTGAGCCTAGGAGTACAAGTCTCCAGTAAGGTGTAATTATACCACTGCGCTGCAGTGTGGGTGAGAGAATGAGACCCTATCTGTAAAATAAATAAAAATAGGCCTTCAAGCCAGGCCGGATGGCATGCTGTGGTAGTTCCAGCTACCCTAGAGGCTGAGGTGGGAGGATCACTTGAGCCCAGGAGTTCGAGTCCAGCCTGGGTAACATAGTGAGACTTTGTCTTTAAAAAGTAATAACAGGCCGGGCGCGGTGGCTCAAGCCTGTAATCCCAGCACTGTGGGAGGCCGAGACGGGCGGATCACGAGGTCAGGAGATCAAGACCATCCTGGCTAACATGGTGAAACCCCGTCTCTACTAAAAAAATACAAAAAACTAGCCGGGCGAGGTGGTGGCGCCTGTAGTCCCAGCTACTCGGGAGGCTGAGGCAGGAGAATGGCATAAACCCGGGAGGTGGAGCTTGCAGTGAGCTGAGATCCAGCCATTGCACTCCAGCCTGGGCGACAGAGCGAGACTCCGTCTCAAAAAAGTAATAACAGGCCAGGTGCAGTGGCTCACGCCTGTAATCCTAGCACTTTAGAAGGCTGAGGAGGGCAGATCACGAGGTCAGGAGTTCGAGATCACGCTGGCCAACATGGCGAAATCCCGTCTCTACTAAAAATACAAAAATAAGCCAGGCGTGGTGGCACATGCCTGTAATCCCAGCTACTCAGGAGACTGAGGCAGGAGAATTGCTTGAATCCTGTAGTGAGCTGAGATCACGCCCCTGCACTCCAGCCTGGGTGGCAGAGCAAGACTCTGTCTCAAAAAAATAAAATAATAATAATAATAATAATAAATAGACTTTCAGGCCATATCCCGTAACTGTGAAATGAACCAGATTGAAGTTTGGTTTCAAAGTTCATTGTTATGTTTCTTAACAAAAAATTAAATGCCTATCGTGTACCAGACTCTGTTCCAGGTATTAGAAATACACTAATGAACTGAACAGACAAGACCTTACTGTCACAGAGCTTACATTTATGTGTGCAAAAGAAAAATGGGTGAGAAGAAAAATAACATAAATTTTAGATATTAGTGCTATAAAGAAATAAAGTACATGATAGGGAGTGACTGGGAAGTCAGCCTATATTGGGCAATCAGGAGAACCTCTGAGGAAATAACATTTGAGTGGAAACTAGGATGATGAAAAGGTGGTAGCCGTAGGAAGCTGTGGAGGACAAAAATTCCAGGAGGAAGGACCAGCTGTGGAGAATCCGTAAGGCAGGAATGAGCTTGGCACATGATTAGAACAGAAAGAAGGTGGAGTGAACATGGGGAAGAGGAAGGAAACAAGGTTATAGAGGCAGGTTAGGGGCTATATTTAAGTCAACATAGGCCATGAGGCACACTGCAGATAGCCCACTACACTACAAGAAGGTGAGTGTGTGAGGCTTTGAGGAGTTCACCTGGGCTGTGGAACGCCACAAGGGCGTTTTCGCCTACTTTATTGGTTCTAAGGATGCTGGAGGAAAAGCTGGTGCCCCTATTGTATGCATGCTGAACCAGTCGTACGAAAGGGGCTGAAGCATGTTAGTGAAGGGTGTGTGTTCTTCTGCTGCCAAGTAGAAGAAAAACCTTATTAGAAAGATCCAAATAATGACTTCAGAAAAAACTTGGAAGCAACCACAGTGCCTACACTACTTAAATATGGAACACCTCAAAAACTGGTAGAATCGGCCGGGCGCGGATCAAGCCTGTAATTCCCGCACTTTGGGAGGCCGAGGCGGGCGGATCCACAAGGGTCAGGAGATTGGAGAACCATCCTGGCTAACATGGTGGAAACCCCGTCTCTACTAAAAAATACAAAAAAACTAGCCGCGGCGAGGTGGCGGGCGCCTGTAGTCCCAGCTACTTGGGAGTCTGAGCAGGAGAATGCGCGTGAACCCGGGAGACGGAGGCTTGCAGTGAGCTGAGGATCTGGCCTAGTGCACTCCAGCTTGGTGACAGAGTGAGACTCCGTCTCAAAAAAAAAAAAAAAAAAAAAAAACTGGTAGAATCTTAGTGTCTTCAGGCCAGCCTCGTGGAAATGTTTTTCTCTAAGGATTAAGATTTGATGATGGCAATTATGTCTTGATTTTCTGATTTGTTCTAGTGTAAAAAAAACTGCATATGGCAGGGTGTGGTGGTTCATGACTATAATCCTAGCACTTTGGGAGGCCGAGGCAGGTGGATCACTTAAGCCCAGGAGTTGGCGACCAGCCTGGACAACATGGCAAAAGCCCGTCTCTACACAAAAATACAAAAAATTAGCGGGGTGTGGTGGTGCACACCTGTACCTGGGAGGCTGAGGTAGGAGGCTCACCTAAGCCTGGGAAGTCGAGGCTGTAGTGAGCCAAGATTGCACCACTGCACTCCAGCCTGGGCGAGATTGTGAGACCCTGTCAGAAAACAAAAATACATAGTTGCTTTGAATTCATGTTAGCAATAAATAAATAAATGATAATGTAAAAAAAAAAAAGGGCTATGCACCAGGCTTGGTGGCTCATGCCTGTAATCCCAGCACTTTGGGAGGCTGAGGCAGGCGGATCACGAGGTCAGGAGATAGAGACCATCCTGGCTAACACGGTGAAACCCTACTAAAAATGCAAAAAATTAGCCAGGCATAGTGGCAGGTGCCTGTAGTCCCAGCTACTTGGGATCCTGAGGCAGGAAAATGGCGTGAACCCGGGAGGTGGAGCTTGCAGTGAGCCGAGATTGCGCCACTGCACTCCAGCCTGGGCGACAGAGCGAGACTCCGTCTCAAAAAAAAAAAAAAAAAATAGGCTATGGTACAGAGTTTGAATTTTATGGTATGATGAGAAATCATTGGGTTTTAAGGAGAGAAGATGGACTCATAGGGTAACTTACTCTTGGGAGTCAGCACTATGGCTTTACCCTGCAAGATTGGCTTGCCCATCCTCAACAGCAACCTGGCCAGTTTAGGGGTCAGGTGCCTCTGTATGCTAGACTCTGGGGCCACCTGGATGTCATGGATGGGCACTTTGTTCCCAACGTCACCTTTGGTTATCCTGTGGTAGAAAGCTTTCAAGAGCAGCTAGTCTAGGACCCTTTCTTTGACATGCATGTGATGGTGTCCAAGCTGGAACAGTGGGTAAAACCAATCGCTATAGCAGAAGCCAGTCTGTACACCTTTCACCTTGAGGCTACTAAGAACTCAGAGGCTTTGATTGAAGACATTTGGGAGAATGGGATGAAGGTTGGCCTTGCCATCAAATCAGGAGCTACAGTTGAGTATTTGGCACCATGGACTAATCAAATAGATACGGCCTTGGTTATCACAGTGGAACCTGGGTTTGGAATTCATGAATGATATGGTACCAAATATTCACTGGTTGAGGACCCAGTTCCCATCTTTGGATAAGCGGTCGATGGTGGAGTAGGTCCTGACACTGTCCACAAGTATAGAGAGGCAGGAGCTAACATGATTATGTCCGGAAGTGTTGCTATGAGGAGGAGTGAGGACCCCAGATCTGTTATCAACTTGTTAAGAAATACATGTTCAGAAGCCACTCAAAAACGTTCTCTTGATCAGTGAGACCATAAGGTGCCCAATGTTGCTGCTCATGAGATCTCCTTTTTACCAGAAAACAGGAATATTGACTACCAAATCATATTGCAGCTGAGGCAGTACTGCTTTTCTGAGCAATTATTCATTCTAATGATTAACATGGATTGTGCAGAATATTCTAAGAAGTTAGAAATTGGCATGTCTAACTGCATTTGTAGTGAAGCAATTTAACGATTCATGTGGTGAAATGCTCAGTTTTTATTAGGAGATTTGATTTTTTTTTTTTTTTTTTTTTTTGAGGCAGGGTCTCACTTTGTCACCCAGGCTGGAGTTCAAGTGGTATAATCTAGACTCACTACAGCCTCAGCCTCCCGGGCTCAGGCGATCCTTCCAAGTAGCTAGAACTACAGGCATGTGCCACCACGCCCAGCTAATCTTTGTACTTTTTGTTGCGACAAGGTTTCACCATGTTCCATGTTGCCCAGGCTGGCCTCAAACTCCTGGTCTCAAGCAGTCTGCCTACCTCAGCCTTCCAAAGTGCTGGGATTACAGGTGTGAGCCACTGTGCCCACTTGATTGTTTATAAAGAGTAAAAATATGGCTGCATTAAGGTTACAAACAGAAATGTGTCTTAATACCTAAGGAGGGCATATTAGCTACACTATAAAAAAATTTTTTTTTTCCAATTTACAGTAGAGAGAAAAAGAAAAACAGGCCGGGCACAGTGGCTTACGCCTGTAATCCCAGCACTTTGAGAGGCCAAGGTAGGCGGATCACCTGAGGTCCGCAGTTTGAGACCAGCCTGGCCGACATGGTGAAACCCCATCTCTACTAAAAATATAAAAAAATTAGCCAGGCGTGATGGTGGGCGCCTATAATCCCAGCTCCTGGGGAGGCTGAGGCAGGAGAATTGCTTGAACCCAGGAGACGAAGATTGTAGTGAGCCAACACAGTGCCACCGCACTCCAGCCTCGGCGACAAAGTGAGACTCCGTCTCAAAAAAAAAAAAGAGAGGATGTAATAATTTACATTTAAGAAACCCTTTGGCGGCTATGGGGAAATGGCTTATTGGAGGTAGGGTGATCATTTGGGCAGCTTTTACAGCAGTGAGAGATGAGAATGCCAACGGAAGCAGTGGAGTTAGAAGTGAGTAGATTCAGACTGATGGACTTGCTGATGGGTTGGGGGATGGGGAGCAAAGAGGCTTTTGCCGATGAGATAAAACACTTCAGGTAAATGATGATGTGGCCTACCCATGTTCAAGATGAGGCACGAGATCTAATTTCAGAAATAAGAAATGAAAACTGTAAAATTCCATAATGTATCAGCATATTCCTTGCCTAACCTGAGAAATTCCAACCAGCCCTACTGCCCTGTCATCTGTCCTACTGTGCCTCCAGTGGTTTTTCAGTCTGAATGCTGCACAGAGACACCACAGCTTCAGAGGGTGGTAGAAGCCACATTATGCTTCCTAGCTTTGGGCCCTGCTCCGTGGTGCAGAGTTACTTCTGCTCAAAGGAGTCAACTTTTTCTAATTCAAACAGTGCCATGGCAGGCCACCACCAGGGACCAGGCCCTGGAAGCTGCTTACTCATTGTTGTTTCTCTGGGGACCCTCTTTCCATCTGAGAGATGGTATCCAGCATACCACTTTGTGAACCTTTTATAAAGTATTAAAACTGAGGTATTGGAGGGTGGGTTTGGGAGATGTTGGCCAAAGGATTTCAGTTATATAGGAGGAATAAGTTGAAGAGATCCGTTGTACAACATGGTAACTATAGTTAATAAAATGTACTCTTGAAAGTTGTTAAAAGAGTAGATTTTAAGTGTTCTCACCACAGGGGGAAAAAAAAAAAAAAACTAGGCCAGATGCAGTGGCTCATGCCTGTAATCCCAGCGCTTTGGGAGGCCAAGGCGGGCAGATCAGGAGGTCAGGAGTTCAAGACCAGCCTGGCCATCGTGGTGAAACTCCATCTCTACTAAAAATACAAAAAAAAAATTATCTGGGCATGGCAGCAGACGCTTGTAATCCCAGCTACTCGGGAGGCTGAGGCAGGAAAATTGCTTGAACCCGGGAGATGGAGGTTGCAGTGAGCTGAGACCGCACCACTGCACTCCAGCCTGGGCAACACAGCGAGACTCTGTCTCAGAAACAAACAAACAAAAATTATGTGAGGTAATGCATGTTAATTATCTTGATTTAGCCATTCCACAATGTATACATATGTATATATTTTTTTTGAGACGGAGTCTTGCTGTGTTGCCCGGGCTGGAGTGCAGTGGCCGGATCTCAGCTCACTGCAAGCTCCGCCTCCCGGGTTTACGCCATTCTCCTGCCTCAGCCTCCGGAGTAGCTGGGACTACAGGCGCCCGCCACCTCGCCCGGCTATTTTTTGTATTTTAGTAGAGATGGGGTTTCACCGTGTTAGCCAGGATGGTCTCGATCTCCTGACCTCGTGATCCGCCCGTCTCGGCCTCCCAAAGTGCTGGGATTACAGGCTTGAGCTACCACTCCCGGCCTGTATACATATTTTAAAAAATATTTATTCATTTTTGAGAAAGGGTCTTACTCTGTCACCAAGGCTGTAGTACAGTGGCACGCTTACAGCTCACTGTAGCCTCAACCTTCCAGGCTTAAGTGATTCTCCCACCTCAGCCTCCCTAGTAGCTGGGACTGCAGGCATGCACCACCACAACTGGCTAATTTTTGTTGTGTTTCTTTTTGTAGATGGGTTTTGCCATGTTGCCCAGGTTAGTTTTGAACTCTTGGGCTCATGCAGTCCACCTGCCTCAGCCTCCCAAAGTGTACGTATTTCAAAACAACATGTTTTACACAATAAATATATACAAATTTTGTCATTTAAATAAAAATGGCCAGATGCGGTGGCTCAGGCGTATAAGTCCAGCACTTTGGGAGGCCAAGACAGGCAGATCACTTGAGCTCAGGAGTTCGAGACCAGCCTGGGCAACATGGTGAAACCCTGTCTCTACAAAAAAAAAATACAAAAATTAGCCAGGCACGGTGGTGCATGCCTGTAGTTCCAGCTACTCAGGAGGCTGAGGTGGAAGGATTGCTTGAGCCCAGGAGGTGGAGGTTGCAGTGAGCCGAGATCATAACACTACACTCCAGCCTGGGCAACAGAGCAAGACCCTGTTTGGGGGAAAAAAAAAGGAAAAAAAAAACCCAACAACTGTTTAGGTGAGCTTGGTGGCATGTGTCTGTAGTCCTGGCTGCTCAGGAGGCTGAGGCAGGAGGATTGCTTGAACCTAGAAGTTTAAGGCTGTAGTGTACTACAGTGACACCACTGCATTCCAGCCTGGGTGAGTGAGATCCCATCACTCAAAAAAAATCCAAAAAGCTGTAAGTATGAATTTTATAATTCATCTTCTGTCTTCTCTTCTCCCTGCTGAGTTTTCCTTAATGAGAACCATGGTCTTGTGAGAATTTTACTCTTGTCTGTGTTTGCTAAGTTGAAGAGAAACAAAACAAAAAGATATAAAATTAGCAGCTGAAATTAATTTAATTAAATTAATTAATTTATTTATTTTGAGATGGAGTCTCACTCTGTTGCCAGGCTAGAGTGCCATGGTCTAGTTCACTGCAACCTCCACCTCCTAGGTTCAAGTGATTCTTCTGCCTCAGCCTCCTGAGTAGCTGGGACTACAAGTGCACAACACCATGCCTGGCTAATTTTTGTATTTTTAGTGGAGATGGGGTTTCACCATGTTGGCCAGAATGGTCTCAATCTCCTGACCTCGTGATCCACCCACCTTGGCCTCCCAAAGTGCTGGGATTACAGGCATGAGCCACCGCGCCCAGCCCCGCAGCTGAAATTTATTAAGCAACTTTTATGTGCCTGGCACCGTGTTAAGTGCTTTACCTACATTATGTCACTCGATCCTTGTAGCAGCCCCCTGTGACATGCCCAAAATCACAGCTCATAAGTTTCAGAACTGGGACTGAACCCAAGGGTTCTAGCTCCTAATACCATGTTTGCAGCCACTGCACTAGATTCCCGCTTCTTTATCTTTGTCTCCTTATCTTTCAGGTAGATGGGAAATTGCTGTGCTGGCTATGTACACTTTCATACAAACGGGTCCTTCAGAAGACCAAAGAGCAGAGGAAACACCTGAGTAGCTCTTCTCGTGCTGGCCACCAGGAGAAGGAGCAGTATAGTCGCCTGAGTGGTGGTGGCCATTATAACAGGTAACCTCAAGATGCATGAGATAGAACTAGAAGTGCTGGTAGGTCAGATGTAATGCTCACACAACCATCATGGTACATACCATCTCATATGCATTTTCTATATTCTCTGTAGGTACTAGTCTGTAGGAGGAAACTCATTTGTCATATTTTATAATTCATATATCTTCCAAGAACCAGAGAGATTTCCATAAAGTGTTAGGATTTCCTGACTTTGTATTGTGTCTGAAATGTTTGTGGAACTTACCCTACTTTGGTTTGTAGTGTTCTCACCCTTAGAGTGGATTCTCTTTCCAGAAGATTGGACATTTCACTTTCTGAGAGATACAGCTTTTCCATGCATATTTAGCCAGGAGGCTGATAGATGTTCTAGGTTTGTCCTGGTGGCACCTAGTCAAAAAGATGTATTTTCATTGTTGTTTTAAACTTACTTTCAGAGTATCTAGTATTGTTAACAGTTCTGGCTCTGGATGGAATCCTGCTGTGCCAGGTTCTCTGTGGGGATCTTGGGCAAGTTTTCTCATCTGTAAAATGAGGGAAGTCATAGTATTACCTCATGGGGCTGTCGTGAAGATAAATTAGTACATGCACAGTGATTGTTTTTATAACTGGCATATAGGAAATATTCAATACATTTCAGGTTTTTTTGTTTGTTTGTTTTGTTATTACCATTATGACTTTGTTTAATCAGCAAGCATTAAGTACTCTCATGGGTCAGGGATGCTGGTGGGAATGAAGAGCTAAGTACAAGTCATGCTGCTCTCCAAGAGTATGCAGTCTGGTAGGAAAGACAGACTTATAAACAGATGATCTTAGTATAATGTAATGGGTACCACAGTGAAGACATGTCAAGAATGCAGACATGAGGGTAGTAATTAACTGCCTTGAGAAGTCGGGCAAGCAGGCTTGGAGAAGAGCTGGCATTAGAGCTAGATCTTAGGATGAGTTGGAATCCTCAGGGATGGAATGGGCAGAGGCATTCTAGGCTGAGAGAATAGCATTTGCAAAGGCATGGAGGGCATGAGACCACATGGAACCCTGGAGAATTGTAAGTCCTTTTATATTACTGGAGCTTTTGGCTGGGAGCTGGGGAATGGAAGGAAAAAGGGGTCCTGCATCCTGGTAAGGAATGTAAACTTAATCCTAAGGTCAGGGTGTTAGTGGGAAGCTATTGAAGGGTCATGCAGAGGAAGACCAAATCTCATTAAAAAATTAACCCTGACTATTGGAGAATGCATTGGAGAAAAAAGGGACTGGGGTAATTTATATAATAAAAATATTATATAAATTATAAAATTATATAAAATATAAAAGCCTTTTTTCTAAGAGTCTGGGTAAGAGATGTTAAAACAAGAACCTCACCTGAGGCAGTGGCAGTGGAAGATTGAAAAGGCTGATTCAGGAAGATGTTTTGGATGGAGAATTATGAGAAACTTAGATAATCTGATGAACAGACACATGGGCAAGAACTGAGTAAGTAAAGGATAATTCCCAGGTTTTTTATTTGGGTGAATAGATAGATCCTTAACTGAGAGACAATATAGGAAGGGGAGAAAATATGTTTAGTTTTGAAAGGTTGAATTTGAAGCATGAAGAATTACTTTTAGGAGCTTAGCCTAGAACTTAGAAGAGAGGTTTGGACATGGGCCACAGGTAGCACATAAGAATCTGGCTGGGCGCCGTGGCTCACGCCTGTAATCCCAGCACTTTGGGAGGCCAAGGCGGGTGGATCACGCGGTCAGGAGTTTTGAGACCAGCCTGACGAACATGGTGAAACCCTGTTTCTACTAAAACAAAAAATACAAAAATTAGCCAGGTATAGTGGTGCATGCCTATAATCCCAGCTACTCAGGAGGCTGAGGCATGAGAATCGCTTGAACTCAGGAGACGGAGGTTGAAATAAGTTGAGATCGTGTCCCCACACTCCAGGCTGGGTGACAGAGTGAGACTCTGTGTCAAAAAGAAACAACAACAGTAAAAAGAATCACTGGGGGTAGGGATTATTTGAAAATGCAGATTCTGGCCAGATACATTGGCTGGCTTACACCTGTAAACCCAACACTCTGGGAGGCTGAGGCGGGAGGGTTGCTTGAGGCCAGGAGTTTGAGACCAGCAGGAGCAACATAGTGAGACCCCATCTCTACAAAAAACAATATTAGCCAGGTGTGGTGGCACACGCCTGTAGTCCCAGCTACTTGGGTGGCTGAGTTAGGAGGATTGTTTTGAGCCTTGGAGTTCGAGGCTTGCCATGAGCCATGATTATGCCATTGCACTCCAGCCTGGGCACCAGAACAAGACACTCTCTCTAAAATTAAAAAAAATTAAAAAGCAGATTCCTGAAGCAATCCCACCCCAGAATTTAATTCAGTAGGAACTAGGATGGAGTCCAGGAATCTACATTATTTTATAAACATCCCAGATGATTCTTATGCAGGTGATATAGTTAACACCATTTCCAATCACTATGATAGGTAGTTGTTAAAATCATGCTCTTGAATGATATAATTCAGATTCCGGGCTGAGAACAGAACTCTAAAAGCATTCAGTATTTAAGGATTAGGAACTAAGAAGCAGCTGTCACAAAAGTGAGCTGACCAAACCAGGAGAACATTTGAAGAAGGATGCAGTATCAGTGGTATCAAATGCTGAAAAGAGGTCAAGTAAGAAAAGGTCTGAGATAGGCCGGGCGCGGTGGCTCACGCCTGTAATCCCAGCACTTTGGGAGGCCGAGGCGGGCGGATCACGAGGTCAGGAGATCAAGACCATCCTGGCTAACACGGTGAAACCCCGTCTCTACTAAAAATACAAAAAATTAGCCGGGCGTGGTGGTGCGCGCCTGTAGTCCCAGCAGCTACTCGGAGGCTGAGGCAGGAGAATGGCGTGAACCCGGGAGGCGGAGCTTGCAGTGAGCTGAGATCGTGCCACTGCACTCCAGCCTGGGCGACAAAGCGAGACTCCGTCTCAAAAAAAATAAAATAAAATAAGAAAAGGTCTGAGGAATTCTTTGGACTTGGCAGTTGAACACCAATCAAAGTCAAAGGATTGTATAGCAGAGACAGACCTCCAGCTTTTGTTTCAAGACCAGTTTTGAGTGAACTTATTGGGGCTAAAACTGATTTTTAGTCTTGTAGTATGACTGAAATACCAGTAGGTTAACATAAATATAGTGAAGAAGAACTAGACTGGCCGGATGTGGTGGCTCACGCTTGTAATCCCAGCACTTTGGGAGGCTGAGGCAGGTGGATCACTTGAAGTCAGGAGTTTGAGACTAACCTGGCCCACATGGTGAAACCCCGTCTCTACCAAAAAATACGAAATTAGCTGGGTGTGGCGGCACGCACCTTTAGTCCCAGCTATTCGGGAGGCTGAGGTGAAAGGATCACTTGAAGTCAGGAGGCAGAGGTTGCAGTGAACCAGGATCGTGCCACTGCACTCCAGCTTGGGTGACAGAGTGAGACTCCATCTCAAAAAAAAAAAAAAAAAAAAAAAAAACTAGGAGTTCAGATATATTGACCTGGTTTCTTTACTTTACTACTACTAGCTATATGTCCTTTGGTAGATAAGTTGATCTTGAGCTGTTTCTGCACAGTAGAAATAATAACTTACCTCTACCTCACAGAATTACAAGATGCATGTGAGACAGTGAATGTAAAAGAACGTTTTAAACTAGAAGACAGATTATACTTCTTATTGAAGTTTTATTGATTTTTGTTCTCATGGTTATTAATAAAGCAGGTAATATTTAATTAATTAAGGCCAAGAATTTTTTTTTGATCCTGTGGAAACTAGCCACCCATCCATCCAGGCCTACAAAATCATCACCTTGGTAGATTATTAATCGAGAATTATTAGCTCTTGCATAGTAGAGCTGCTATCTTACATTGGTCTATTTGACAGACTTTCATTGTGATGTTTTGTTAATCTTTGATTTCTAATGTGTGTCTCTCTATTTTTGCCATTAAAAGCCAGAAAACACTTTCTACATCTTCAATTCAAAATGAAATCCCAAAGAAAAAGTCCAAGTTTGAGTCAATCACAACTAATGGAGACAGGTGAGCCAGTTGAGTATGTGTGCGCACACATTTGAAATGCATACACAGTTCCTGAAACAGGAATACATTTTAGGGTCTGCCTTGGAATTAGTCTATGGCTGTCAGTGCATCTTATAAGTAAGCAGTACTGATATTTGTTTATAAATCTAATCTTGTCATTAAAAGATAAGAAGTTGTAACTTGATTTAGTAGCAGTTGAATTCTGCAGTCCACTAAATTATTCCCCTACATTAATTCCTAATTCTTTTTTTTTTTTTTTTTTTTAGAGACAGAGTCTCACTCTGTCGTTCAGGCTGGAGTGCAGTGGTGCGATTTTAGCTCACTGCAACCTCTCTCCTGGGTTCAAGCAGTTCTCATGCCTCAGTCTCCTGAGTAGTTGGAATTACAGGGGTGCCACCATGCCCGGCTAATTTTTGTACATTTAGTTTCACCATATTGACTCAAACTCCTGGCCTCAAGTGATCCACCCACCTCGGCCTCCCAAAGTGCTGGGATTACAGGCAGGAGCCACCTTGCCTGGCCTTCCCTACAGTAATTCTTTTTTTTTTTTGAGACGGGGCTGGAGTGCAGTGGCCTGATCTCAGCTCACTGCAAGCTCCGCCTCAGCCTCCGGAGCAGCTGGGACTACAGGCGCCCGCCATCTCGCCCGGCTAGTTTTTTGTATTTTAGTAGAGACGGGGTTTCACCATGTTAGCCAGGATGGTCTTGATCTCCTGACCTCGTGATCCGCCCATCTCGGCCTCCCAAAGTGCTGGGATTACAGGCTTGAGCCACCGCGCCCGGCCCCCTACAGTAATTCTAAGAAGTCCAGAGCTGGATGCTTTTCTTTGTGATCTGTGCCCATGTCCTCCTGCAGGCAGAAGAGGAGTTGATCTTGAGAGGTAAAAAACAGGTTGGGAATAAGGCAATGTTGCCAAATTTGTGAGGATACATACTTCCTTAACATTCAGAAAGCCAGCCCAGTGCAGATTCTGGATCAGGAGAGAATGAGATGCATTTGCATATTTTTATTTCATTTCAAGCCAGTCTAAATGCATACTTTTAGTCCTCACCTTCCTCTCCCCTCCTCAGTGATACTTCCTCTTGTGAGTTGCTTGGGTCCTAATATCCTGAGTGTCCCATCTGTGTTGGTACAGTGGGCTGCTTCTCAACAAAAGTCTTGGGATCAACCATTTTCCTGTTCCTCAGGCCTGGGCATCCCGAAGTGAAACCACCTGACACACTTCCTAAGATCCTTGAAATCATCTCCATTCTGAAAACTCCACCCATTCACAGTTCTCTTTCCCAGCCAGTAGTGGATATAGGAGCAAACCAGCATATAAGCTTACCAGGACTGATTTTATTTAGAGGGATACAAAACATTCTTTCCCATTGCCTTTTTTGTTAACTTGCTTTCAGATTCTACAAGGTTTTTAGAACTAGTTTCATTGATTTTAAACTTCTTGAATTGAACCTTCTGGAATGCTTAATTTAGGTAGTCAGATTACATGGGGGGAGGAACCATAAAGATGATCTTTCTGGCCAGCTTTACTGTTCTCTCAGAAGCTAGTCTGGCCCTTGTGAAGAAAGAGATTTGGCACAGGTTGTCCATCACCTCTGCCAGCGCATGTGACCCTGCAAAAACTACTTCAAGGAATGAACTTTTTGAATGCCCTGCTTTATAAAGGCCTACGCCAAGACCTATGCCTTTAGATTCATTTCTGTTTTGTGCTTATTTATGATCCAGGCTGTGTTTGAATGACCTGGAAAAAGCTCATTCGTATCCTCCAGTTTAACCGACCAATCCTTAAAGTTCACTTTCTTTTTTTTTTTTTTTTTTTTTTGAGGCGGTGTCTCGCTCTGTCGCCCAGAGTACAGTGACGCGATCTTGGCTCACTGCAAGCTCCACCTCCCGGGTTCACACCATTCTCCTGCCTTAGCCTCCTGAGTAGCTGGGACTACAGGTGCCAGCTAACTTTTTTTACACGCCCGGCTAACTTTTTTTTGTATTTTTAGTAGAGATGGGGTTTCACCGTGTTAGCCAGGATGGTCTCGATCTCCTGACCTCATGATCCGCCCGCCTCGGCCTCCTAAAGTGCTGGGATTACAGGCGTGAGCCACCGCGCCCGGCCAGGTTCACTTTCTATTAGCTTATTTTGTTCCTGAGATACTGCCGCTATTCTTGCTGTCCATTGCTATGGATACACCAAGCTAAAAACTCAAGTTTTCTGTTCAGTGTTTTATTGCATCCAGTCAACAGCAATGCTGTTTTCCTCAAGTTGAAAGCTGATCCTTGACATAGGTACATGGTCTTTCATGATGTCCTCCAGAAAAGATATTAAATGATCATTTTGACCAGGCACAGTTGTCCACACATGCAGTCCCAGCACTTTGGGAGGCCAAGGCTAGTGAATCACCCGGGAGTTTGAGACCAGCCTGGGCAACATGATGAAACCCCATCTCTACAAAACATACAAAGATTAGCTGGGCATGGTGGCGTGTGCCTTCCAGCTACTCAGGAGGCTGCGGTGGGAGGACCACCTGAGCCTGGGGAAGTTGAGGCTGCAGTGAGCCATGATTGCACCACTGCACTTGAGCCGAGGCAGTGAGACTCTGTCTAAAAAAAAAAAAAAAAAAAGGTAGGGGAGATAAGTTTTCCTTAAAATGACATGCTAATTTATTTTCTAAGTAATTTATAATTTGAAAATTTGGAAATGTTTTCTGCTGTCACAAAACTATTTTCATACCCATATAAATTCCATTTGAAATGTTCTGCATTAGCATTTTAACATTCTATTCTACTTGTTTGCTTTTCTTGTTTTAAATGTTCATAACACAAGATAAATTCTACTTTGCTGTCCTCTTTACTTTTTGTGGGTTTTTTTCCCTGCATTTACTTTGCCTTGAAAAAAGCATTCTGACTTTTTTTTTTGACAGTCCTTTTTTAATGTCATCCAAACCAAAATTTCACTGGCTACCTATTTCTTTTTTTTTTTTTTTTTGAGACGGGGTCTCACCCTGTTGCCCAGGCTGGAATGCAGTGGCATGATCTTGGCTCACTGCAGCCTCGACCTCCTGGGCTCAAGTGATCCTTCCATCTAAGCCTCCCAAGTAGCTGGGACTACAGACGTGCACCACCATGCCTGCCTAATTTTTGTATTTTTTGTAGAAACAGGGTTTCACCATGTTACTCAGGCCAGTCCTGAACTCCTGGGCTCAAGTGATCCTCCTACGTTGGCCTCCCAAAGTGCTGGGATTACAAGAATGAGCCACTATGCCTGGCTTTTTTTTTTTTTTTCTTTTGAGACAAGGTCTCACTTTGTCACCCAGGCTGGAGTGCTGTGGCGCAATCATGGCTCACTGCAGCCTTGACCTTCTGGACTCAAATGATCCTCCCACCCCAGCCTCCCAAATAGCTGGGACTATAGGCACATGCCACCACACTCAGCTAATTTTTTTTTGTAGACGGAGTCTTAAACTCCTGGCCTCCCAACATGCTGGTAACAAGTGATCCTCCTGGTTTGGCCTCCCAACATGCTGGGATTATAGGCATGAGCCACCACACCCAGCCCCTAAAATATTCATATACTTTTAAATTTATGCTCTTATTCCCCATGTTTTCTGCAAATTGCTGCCTAATGGTTTTTCATTGACCTTTCTATACTACCACATTATCTTTTCTTACTTATTTAATACTGAGGTATGTTTGATTATTTTCCTCCTCTTTTCTTTATCCATTAGCCTTCCATTTTGTTCAGACAGAACACATTTTAGCTTTCAAAAATGGCTTTATAATAAGATGCTTTAGTCTTTTTTTTCTAAGTATCCTACAAAATCCACAGTCTCTGTCTCAATGTGTCCTAATTTGTTTGTTGAAATTGTGACAAAAACTTTTCAATTTTAGGAAAATCTAAGTTAATTTCTAGTTTTCCTCCCTCTAGAAAATACACCGGCTACTTTTTAATCATGCTTGTTTGTTGTTCCATAGGCAATCAAAAAAGCAGCCGCAACAGCTGGTGGCACTCAGGCACAGCTTGTGGTTTACTGTTTTCTTTTTTTTTTTTTTTTTTTTTTTTTTTTTTGAGACCGGAGTCTCGCGTCTTCGGCCCAGGGCTGGGAGTGCAGTGCCCGGATCTCAGCTCACTGGCAAGCTCCGCCTCCCCGGGTTACGGGCCATTCTCGGCTGCCTTAGCCTCCCCGAGTAGCTGGGACTACAGGCGCCCGCCACCGTCTCGGCCGCGGCCCTAGTTTTTTGTATTTTTTGAGTAGAGAGCGGGGTTTCACCGTGTTAGCCAGGATGGTCCGATCTCCCTGACCTCGTGATCGCGGCGTCGTCTCGGCCTCCCAAAGGTTTACTGTTTCTAAAAGACATTCTTTTTTTTAACTCATAGTTTCATTTTATCCTCCCCTGAAATGTGCCTGGAAGGTTAGACTTAATCTGTATAGCCTTTGAGGACAGTCTCAGGACCAATATGTAGGGTTATAGAGAGGCAGGTTTTGGCTCAACCCAAGCAAATTGTTCTTACATTAAGAGCTTTTGTAAAAGACAATTTTTCTGGAGAAGTAGTAGTTCCCTGTCATTGGAGTCATTAGGAAAGAGACTGTTTTTTGCCTTGTTACCCTAGCCATCTTTTTTCATTTCTAGCAGTTCTTACTGAACCAGGAATTAGAGAGTGAGGGCTGGGCGTAGTGGCTCACGCCTGTAATCCCAGCACTTTGGGAGGCCGAGGTGGGTGGATCACCTGAGGTCGGGAGTTCGAGACCAGCCTGACCAACATGGAGAAACGCTGTCTCTACTAAAAATACAAAAATTAGCCAGGTGTGGTGGCGCATGCCTGTAATCCCAGCTACTTGAGAGGCTGAGGCAGGAGAATCGCTTGAGCCTGGGAGGCAGAGGTTGTGGTGAGCCGGAGGTTGTGGTGAGCTGAGATCACACCATTGCACTCCAGCCTAGGCAACAAGAGCGAAACTCTGTCTCAAAAAAAAAAAAGAAAAGAAAAAAAAGAGAGAGCGAGGCCAGTCCCTAACACAGGATAGAAAGGATGGGTGTTGTCAACTATTTATTGGTATGGGGGGAATCCTCTCACAAGAAGCAAGAAGGATAGGGCATTAGGAGTTTGGGGACAGCAAAAAGTTACTTACGTTAGCTCATTACTCTAGTTATGGGTTTAAATAGACTCTATTCAGTTGAAGAAAGACAGGTCCTTAGCAGGTATTGAAACAGATGTGAGACTGCAGCTATAAGGGTGCTTCCAGATCTGAAACTAGTAGAGACGATAATAGTTCCTTTCAGTACTTTCTCCTGCCTGCCTTGTTTTATGATTTTGCATTTATTTTTGTTACGCAGTAATTCCATCCATTCATTAGTTATGAGAACATTGATTCATTCTTCCTCCGACAGTCTTCTCATATGCTTCATGTAGACTGAGAGGAGGGTAGGAATATTCTTGTCGAATATCTTTATCTTCCTATTCTAGCCATAGAAATGTTTGACTTGGTAACTGTGAGGTAGTTTGTCCACTGGTTAGGCTTGCTATTTGGAGTTTCTTCCTGTGTAGAGAAATGTTGGCTCTTAGATGTGGTTTAGGATATAAGAACTATGAGTTGTTGCTGTATCTAGGGAGTTGAGAATGAGTACTCCAGTGTCTGCTTAGGAAAAACAGGTTTGTGTTTTACTTCAAAGATTGTCATGGGAAAAGTTAAGAGCGTTCTTTGGGAACTCTCTAGAGAACAGGATTTGACCCTCTTGGCAGTGATTCCTTAACTTGTTTTGAGTCTGAGGCATTTATGAGTGGCCATTGAAAGCTATGGATCCTCACTCTAAAAACCACCCATTATATGTGTAGACAAGATTGTACATACAATTTGGGGGTTTTGCAGATTTCGTGAAACTATCCCTTCTTTTTCTTTCTTTTTTTCTTTTGAGACGGAGTTTGCTCTTGTTGCCCAGTCTGGAGTGCAAAGGCACAATCTTGGCTCACTGCAACCTCCACCTCCCGGGTTCAAGAGATTCTCTTGCCTCAGTCTCCCGAGCAGCTGGGATTACAGGCATGCACCACCATACCCAGCTAATTTTGTATGTTTAGTAGAAACGAGATTTCTCCATGTTGGTCAGGCTGGTCTTTAACTCCCAACCTCAGGTGATCCGCCTGCCTTGGCCTCCCAAAGTGCTGGGATTACAGGCGTGAGCCACCGAGCCCGGCCTAAAACTGTCCCTTCTCTTTTTTTTTTTTTTTGAAACGGAGTCTTGCTCTCTGCCCTAGGCTGGAGTGCAGTAGCGTGATCTTGGCTCACTGCAAGCTCTGCCTCCCGGATTCACGGTTCACACCATTCTCCTACCTCAGCCTCCTGGGTTGCTGGGACTATAGGCGCCCGCCACCGTGCCTGGCTAATTTTTTGTATTTTTAGTAGAGACGGGGTTTCACCATGGTCTCAATCTCCTGACCTTGTGATCCGCCCACCTTGGCCTCCCAAAGTGCTGGGATTACAGGCGTGAGCCACTGCGCCTGGCCAAACTGTCCCTTCTTAAGAGGCTCTGCTAAAAGGACATAGAGTCCATCTGGCACTTGGACAAAATGGAGTGCTCCAATGCTGTTATTGGGAGGAATCTGTTGAAAGCCCAAGTTGTGGTGTGACTCTGGAATTTGCCACCTCTTGGTTCCTTTCCTAATGCAATGTTACAAAATTCCTGATATTGGAAATGACAATCTGCAGGCCATTTGTAGTGCAGGGGAAGCTGGCTTCATTCCTGTTTCATCTTTTTTGAAAAAGAACTGACTGCTCCTGGGTGGGAATCCAGCAGCTTCTCGGCAGATACACTGACTGCATTGTGGTGCTTTGAGACAGAAGACAAGGCCCTGAAAGACGAGCTCTGAGTGGAGCATTAAAGAAAAATGCATGAGCTCACAGTTTATAATTTATCTGGAATTCTAGGGAATTTATCTAATCACAAAAATTAGGACTGTTTTTCTAGTATATCATTGGGGATCTTCAAGGAACCTGAAACAGTATCCTTAGCTCCTGGGATGTGGCATTTATTTTAGTCCTAAATGTGAGAGAAGATGCTGCAGGGATGCTGCCGAGTTGTGGCTTTGGTTTGTAGAGTTATCTGATGGCCACCTTACCTCTGCAGTTCAGTTCAGCAAGTGCCGTTGAGCCCAGCATGTGTGGTGCAATGTGCTTGATGCTAGGATTCCTGTTCTTGAGGAGCTTGCAGTCAAGTGGTCTAGGATGCATCCTCAGGTAGGGAAAAGTTTATCCATCCAAGTTACAATATTTTCCCCTGATTTTTAAATCTAGCTTCTCCCCAGACCTGGCTCTGGACTCACCAGGCACTGACCACTTTGTCATCATTGCCCAACTGAAGGAAGAAGTGGCTACCCTGAAGAAGATGTTGCATCAAAAGGATCAAATGATTTTAGAGAAAGAGAAGAAGGTATGGTTTATTTTATTCCTCTCCGACCAGAATGATGTGAGGGTGAGAAATGTGGTATGGGACATGATAATAACTCTTTTTAACTGATGTTTGTTGGGTACTTAACATTGACACTTTGAGAGCCTATGTCAGGTTTGGGATATCCTGGGGAGAGGCTGGTTGTCTGCTGAGATGACTCTTGGGATGGCATTACTCCAGTCAACTGGGCTCAAAAAATGGATTTTTCTCAGTACTTGCAGCTTCCATTTCTCAGAGAGGACATTTTATTTTGTTTTGTTTTGTTTTTGAGACAGGGTCTCAGCTGTGTCACCCTGGCTGGAGTGGCTGGAGTGCAGTGGCACGATCATGGCTACTGCAGTCTCTACCTTCCAGGCTCAGGCAGTCCTCCCATCTCAGCCCCCTGAGTAGCTGGGACTACAGGCATGTGCCACTGTACTCGGTCAATTTAAAAAATTTTTTTGGCCGGGCGCGGTGGCTCAAGCCTGTAATCCCAGCACTGTGGGAGGCCGAGGCGGGCGGATCACGAGGTCAGGAGATCGAGACCATCCTGGCTAACACGGTGAAACCCCGTCTCCACTAAAAAAATACAAAAAACTAGCCGGGCGAGGTGGCGGGTGCCTGTAGTCCCAGCTACTCGGGAGGCTGAGGCAGGAGAATGGCGTAAACCCGGGAGGCGGAGTTTGCAGTGAGCTGAGATCTGGCCACTGCACTCCAGCCTGGGTGACAGAGCGAGACTCCTTCTCAAAAAAAAAAAAAAAAAAAAAAAAATTTTTTGTAGAGACACGGACTTATTATGTTGCCCAGACTGGTCTTGAACTCCTGGTCTTACGTGATCCTTCCACCTCGGCCTCCCAAAGTGCTAGGATTACAAACGTGAGCCACTGCCCCTGGCCTCAGAGAGGACATTTGTTAACTGAGCTTATAGAGACAATGTATTAAAAAAACAGCGTTCACATCTCAGTTCACAGCGGAGCATGTAACAGCACACTGTTCTTGGCATGAACTACCTGGAGAGGCTGTAATCAGAAGGTGCTGAATAAGCATAGAGTTGGGACAAGAGGAGGTAGTTATGTAACTGGAATGAATGTTCAGTGCTGTCCAGCTAAAAGAACCTAATGTCTCCTTCTCTTATTATGAGGATGGCCATGTCTGTGGGACAATAATACTCAACGTTCACGGGCCAGTTCTTCCTCTTCCCTGAACAGTGTTCATGTGGGCCTTCTGCCATGACTTTTACGTCACTATGATTCCATTGCTAACAAGTCTGTTACTAAGTGACCCATCTTTAATATGTTAATATTTTAATCTTAATTTATCTACAGTATTAATATTCTTTTTTCATTTTTTGTTTTTTGAGACAGAGTCTCTGTTGCCCAGGTTCACTGCAACCTCTATCTCCCGAGTTCAAGCAATTCTCCTACCTCAGCCTCCCAAGTAGCTAGGATTATGGGTGCCCGCCACCATGCCTGACTAATTTTTCTATTTTCGGTAGAGACGGGGTTTCACCATGTTGGCCAGGCTGGTCTCAAACTCTTGATCTCAAGTGATCTGCCTGCCTCATCCTCCCAAAGTGTTGGGATTACAGGCGTGAGTCACTGTGCCTGGCCTCAGTGTTAATATTTTATTTTCACATCAGAATATCTTCTGCCTTATATTTCTAATATCTTCACATTAATATCTTCAGAATAAGACCAGTCTTCTTATGGTCTGATAGTTATCTTCCTTTTTTACATTCTTACTCTGATTCATGTCTCTTATCTTGTTTTCAGGTTTTCTAAATAGTATCTCATTTTTAGGCCGGGTGCAGTGGCTCACACCTGTAATCCCAATACTTTGGGAAGCTGAGGCAGGCAGATTGCTCGAGCCCAGGAATTCAAGACCAGCCTGGGCCATTGGTGAAACCTCATCTTTGCAGAAAATACAAAAATTAGCAGGGCTTGATGGTGTGCACCTATGGTCCCAGCTACTTGGGAGGTTAAGGTGGTAGGATCACCTCAGCCCGAGAGGTCAAGGCTGTGGTGAGCCGTGATCATATCACTGCACTCCAGCCTGTGGGTGACAGAGCCAGACCCTGTCTCCAAAAACAAAAAATAATATCTCATTTTGCCTTGATATTATAATAATAATAGCTAACTTTTATTGGATGCTAACTTCATGCCTGACTCTGTTTTAAGTGCTTTATATGTATTAACTCATTTATTCCTTTTTTTTTTTTTTTTTTTTTAAAGACAGAGTGTTGCTCTGTCACCCAGGCTGGAGTGCAGTGGTGCGATCTCACTGCAACCTCTGACTCCTGGGATCAAGCAATTCTCATTCCTCAGCCTCCTGAGTAGCTGGGACTACAGGCGCCCGCTACCATGCCTGGCTGGTTTTGGTTTTTGTTTTTGTTTGAGACAGGGTCTCTCTCTGTCACTCAAGCTGGAGTGCAGTGGCGCAATCTCTGCTCACTGCAACCTCTACCTCCCTGGGTTCAAGTGATTCTCCTGCCTCAGCCTCCCGAGTGGCTTGGAATACAAGCACATGGCACCACGGCCAGCTAATTTTTGTATTTTTCATAGAGATGGGGGTCTCACCATGTTGGCCAGGCTGGTCTTGAACTCCTGACCTCAAGTGACCCGCCCGCCTCGGCCTCCCAAAGTGCATGAGATTACAGGCATGACCTACCACACCCGGCCTGTTTATTCTTATAATAAGCCTTTGAGGCCAGGCTTGGTTGCTCATCCCAGAACTTTGGGAGGCCAAGGTGGGTGGATCATGAGGTCAGGAGATCGAGACCATCCTGGCTAACATGATGAAACCCCATCTCTACTAAAAATATAAAAAATTAGCTGGGAGTGGTGGCAGTTGCCTGTGGTCCCAGCTACTCAGGAGGCTGAGGCAGGAGAATGGCATGAACCCGGGAGGCAGAGCTTGCATGAACCAAGATCGCGCCACTGCACTCCAGCCTGGGCGACACAGCAAGACTCCGTCTCAAAAAAAAAAAAAGTCTTTGAGGTAGGAATTGTTATAATCATTTCATAGATGAAGAATGCTTCCAGTATTTTTCTTCTTAGCGGTTTCTAATCCCCTCCCCTGGCTCTTTATGTTGTCTTGTGCCAAGTTCAGAATGCTGTGATTCATTCTGAATAGCTAAGACATTGATGTAAATTCCTTTCTTGCATTCATGTAATTTCTACCTCATTTTACAGATGAGGAAATAGACCCAAAGAGGTTAATATGTCCAAACCATACAGCTAGTAAGTGGCGGAACAAGGGACTGGAAGTCTTTCTGACTCTACTGTTCTTTCTACTGTGCTATGCTTTCTCCTGCTAGGAAGGTGGAAATTCATGGGAAGAGATCTGTGTTCTTTCATATAACTACATGACTGTCAAGTGAAAATGGCCCAAGTATATTCTCTCCATGGACTAGATCAGAATGGCACATAAAAGGATTTCGGTAAATCAGGGACAAGATGAACACTTGTTTCTACTGCTTTGCAGAGATAGAGTTTTTATTTATTTATTATTTTTATTTTTTTGAGACAGGGGCTTGCTCTGTTGCCCAGGCTGTTGGGCAGTGGTACAGTCTCAGCTCACTGTAAACTCAACTTCCCTGGCTCAAGCGATCCTCCCACCTCAGTCCTCTAAGTAGCTGGGACTGCAGGCGCACAGCACCACGCCCAGCTATTTTAATTTTTGTCTTTTTTTTTTTTTTTGTAGACACGGCATTTCACCATGTTGTCCATGTTGGTCTCAAAACTCCTGAGCTCGAGTGTTCCACCCTTTTGGCCTTCCAAAGTGCTGGGATTACAGGCATGAGCCACCGCGTCTGGCCCAGAGTTAGGGTTTTTAAAGGAGCAAAAACAAATAGATTGTTTCCCAAAGCTTTCAGGATCAAGGTCACACTCCTCAGCTTGGAATACAGGCTCTTTAGCATAATGCCTGCCCATCTCTCCAGCCTCATCAGCCATCCAGATAATCTCTGTTATCTCACATTTATCTGTCTGTGCCTATACTGTTCTCTGCTTAGATGCCCTCCTGCTCACCCTATGTGCCTATTGTTACTACATCTCAAAGCTCAGCTCACATATCACCTCTCTGATTTAGAATTTCCTTGAATAGTAGTCAACTATTCAGAAGGGGGTCTGGGATTTGAAATCTAGCTCTGCCCCTTGCTAACTCTGTATATGATCTTGGCCACATTACTTAACTCTTTCTAAAGATCAGTTTTCTCCTCTATAAAATGGGACTATTACCCTCACAATGTTATCATAAAGATTTCTGAAGTAATCAGTTTTTCTACAACATAGTAAAAGTTCAGTAATTGGTAGCAGCTATTATTCTCAAATATTCAGAAATGTTAGTTCAGGACTTTGTGTAATTTTCAGGAAAGCTTTAGAGAAAAAGAGAGTGTGGAACTCCCTGGCTTTGATTTAGATATGGATCTGCAGGAGAGCCCTGGGTTTCATTAATTTGGGTGACCATTTAGCTCTCTGAAAGCAAATTTTTTTTATTGCACAGAAATTTATTCTGGTTACTCTGCCTTGTTTCCCTCAGATTACAGAGTTGAAGGCTGATTTTCAGTACCAGGAATCGCAGATGAGAGCCAAAATGAACCAGATGGAGAAAACCCACAAAGAAGTCACAGAACAATTGCAGGTGACTGTTTATTTTACATGCTAAAATTGTGTACCTACCTGGTATACCTAGCTGATTCTATTTTAAGTGATCATCTCATAGATTTCTTTTTTTCTCAAAGTATTGACAAATCATGTTAATCCCCTTTTTAGATTTTTTTTTTTTTTTTTTTTTTTTTTGAGACAGGTTCTCTCTCTGTCACCCAGGTTGGAGAGCAGTGGCACGATCATGGCTCACTGCAGCCTCAACCTCCCGGGCTCTGGTGATCTTCCCACCTCAACCTTCCAAGTAGCGAAGACCACAGCCATATACCACCCTACCCCACTAATTTATTTTTTTAATTTTTTTGCAGAGACGGGCTCTCGCTATATTGCCTGAGCTAGTCTTGAACTCCTGGCTTCAAGCGATCCTCCCACCTCAACCTCACAAAGTGCTAGGATTACAGGCGTGAGCCACCATGCCCAGCCTGTAGATATTTTGTATTGTTTTACTCTTGGATGTGTTCTGATCTTTTCCCCTCAAAAATAGTAGAAATATTAAGTGTGTTCTTTGATTTTTGAATAAACCAGATGTGATTCCAGATGTCTGAATTATAGATTCTGTTTATCCAGCTCATGAAGTCACTCCACAGTTTGTATTGCATAAAGCATCCCTTTGTAACAGTGGGTCCCAAGAGATTGAGGTACACTGATTAACCTCTGGCAAATACTTTTTTTTCCTGAACCAAGTGTCAAGCCCTAGAGCTTCCTGTTGTTTTCTACCTCTAGAATTGTTTGTCTCTTTCTGACCCTCCACATCATCTGCCTTAGCATGTGCACTTATTCTGCATGAAAAAACAGATTATATCCTGTTTAAAACGTCCTTCTTACACTGATTTTTTTTTCTTTAGGCCAAAAACCGAGAGCTCCTGAAGCAGGCAGCTGCCTTGTCCAAGAGCAAAAAGTCAGAGAAGTCAGGAGCTATAACCTCTCCATGACACACCTCAAGGAGGCTCCATAGCAACAGCAAATGGAGTTGTCCAGGGTTAGGGTTGGAGACCTGGCTGTTCTGTGGGAATTGCAAGCTTTCTTAAGAAATCTCTATTTTATTACAGTTATCCTTCTTTGTGCGATTGCAGTGGGCTGAATGGAAACACCTGGTTTGTGCTGTGTTAGACTGCATGCTTGAGTGTTTGGGATTTCAAGCTCGCTCTGTTTCTCTCACTATCAGGACTTTTCTTTTTCTTCTTCCTCTTCTCTCTCTATTTTGGTTCTATTTTAATTTTTTTTTTTTTTTTTTTTTTTTTTTTTTTTTTTTTTTTTTTTTTGGGGTCCCTGCTCAGTATAATGTGCAGAATGATTTTTTTTTTTTTTTTTTTTTTGGTCCATTGTTGCATCCTGCCATACCCATGAGCAAACAGTTTGGCATTAATTATATATCACTGCCACCCTCTGAACTTTGAAAACTGCCACCTTCAGACTTGGTATAATGGAAGAGGCTTTCTCTCTCCAATAAACCTTTTGCTTCAGGGTATACTCTTGGGTTTTTTTCCAGATGTATTATGTATGAACTTTGTACTATGTATAGCCAGAGTTTTATTTATTTTTTAAAAAAGAAACTTTTTCTTGATAAAGGAATAATGGTAGCCTAGCTAGTTCTTGTAAAAGTGATGCCTCTTGAAAAAAAAAAACAGTCCTATTCACTAGCTTTTAGTAAAAGAATCAGATCTTTTCTTTCTTGTTACCTTGGAGTCTTAAAAACATTGCTAAGGTGAAACAATTCAATGCATAAGTATGGAGCTAAGTGCCTTTTGGAGGATTTCTTGGAAGAGCATTTATGGAGATACTTAAGGGAGGTAGCAAAGATTTGAACCGTCTGTCTTTTTAAGTAAGGGCAGAAAGCAAGGTTGTCCAGGTTGTACTGGACACTTCTCTCCCCACCCTTTTCCTGATTGTTTTATGTGATTGATTTTAAATTTGAACACTGCCACTTCTTTAAAAAATAAAATCCTTTATTTGCTTATATCAGTTGTCATACTGGGCTGCTGTCAGAGAACTTTTTTTTTTACATGAACAGATTAAAAATGGAATAATATGGCCAGGCGCAGTGGCTCACGCCTGTGATCCCAGCAATTTGGGAGGCTGAGGTGGGTGGATCATTTGAGGTTAGGAGTTTGAAACCATCCTGGCCAACATGGTGAAACTCCACTACTAAAAAAAAAAAATACAAAAATTAGCTGGGACTGGTGGTGCGCACCTGTAATCCCAGCTACCCAGGAGACTGAGGCAGGAGAATTGCTTGAACCCAGGAGGTGGAGGTTGCAATGAGCTGAAACCGCAACACTGCACTGCAGCCTGGGCAATGGAGTGAGACTGTCTCAAAAAAAAAAAAAAAAAAAAAGGAATATTATTTGAACTACAGAGCATTTTGGGGGTCAGCATGAGCTGCTCTAGTAAGGACTCTGAGTCTGATTGGGAAAAATGGTATCACTATACCTTCTCCCCACTCCTCACCCACCCGAGCCCATACACTCCCTGCTTTTCATGGATAGGTATTGAAAACAGGTGCTTCTCAGAAGCACTTTGCCTCAACCAGAGTTAATGTGTGCCCTGCCTGTCTTCCCTTCTTAACCCTGTAGGCACATGGATTTACTTTTCCAGGAAAGGGGATAGATTTACATTTCTAGGCATACTCTCAGGTCCTCTTTGTGATGTTTGTGAAAGGAATTAGGGTGTGTCATGTGTACCATGAAACAACAAAACCAACTATCCTAGAATCATTTATGCAGGGGGTACTAAAGTTAGAAATAATAATGAGGGCAGATAACATTTGTACCTCAGTCTACCAAAAAATTGTAGCACTAAATTTAACTTCTAGGCGTTTCCTGGAAGCAGATGCTCTATAATTTGTGATAGCATTCTCATAAATGGAGTCCTGCACATAATTGGACAGAGATGTGGAAATGGTGGTTTCCTTCTGATAAGGGATACAGTGGACCATGTCGCTTATATATCACCCTATTAGGGGATATAATTTTCCCTTCTAAGCAAGGGAAATGGCAGTGCTAAATAGTTTTGTAAAGTTTTTGAATGAGAAACTTTTAGGTAAAGATAAACTGTCATAGTATTTTCAGATGCATTTGCACTGACTATGGGAGAAAATTTGGGGAAATGACAGTCATGGTGTTTTTTTTTTTTTAATTTTATTTTGAGGACTGAAATTCTGTTACGTGATGTATGACAATATAAAAACATTTAGTTTTATACTAAATCTTTTTTTAAGGTCTTGGCATTTAATATAAAGTAAATTCACACATTTTCTAACTTTCCATAAGTTCCAAAAAGGGAAAGAAGAAACCTCAGTCTTGAAATTTTGATTTTTAAAGATCATGACACTGTTTTACCATGAAATTGAGTAGCTAACTTTTGGTAACACCTTTTGTTTCTTTGTATGTTTGTAATAATGGACATTTTAAAACAGGAATGTTTTGGTTTGTACAGACTTTGACAAATGTGTGTTAATAAAAATTCATATTGACTCAAGTGTAATTGTTGGGTTTTGTTTTTATTTCTTGCTGATTTACCAATAGACATACCCCATTATCCCCTTCAGCCTAGAAAAGTTTGTCTTGCTTGTAAACTTAAAAAATTAAAAGCCTAACTGCTAATTGGGAATTTCCTGTCCATTAGAGAATAAACTCATTCTCTTTCTTTCTTCTATGGCTTTGTTTTGAGACAAGAGTCTCCCTCAGTCATCCAGGCTGGAGTGCAGTGGCAAGTGGATCACTGAGCCCTGACTTCCTGGGGATTCTCCCACCTCAGCCTCACAAGTAGCTGGGACTACAGATGCACACCACCATACACCCAGCTAATTTTTGTATTTTTTGTAAAGATAGGGTTTTGCCATCCAGGCTGGTCTCCAACTCCTGGGCTCAAGCCATCCGTCCACCTCAGCCTCCGAAAGTGCTGGGATTACAGGCATGAGCTACCACACTGAACCTCTTGGTGATTCTATTTACCCAGTTTAAGTGCTCATGTGATAGGCACTGTGCTAGGCAGTGCAGTTACAGCAGTGACAAAAACAAGTTACTGTCCTTATGGGGCTTCCATTTAGTGGAATATTGGACACCACTCACACCACCATTGTTCCTTGATTTAAAAAGAAAAAAAAAATTTTTTTTTTTGAGACGGAGTCATGCTCTGTTGCCCAGGCTGGAGTGCAGTGGCATGATCTCGGCTCACTGCAACCGCCACCTCCCAGGATCAAGCGATTCTCCAGCCTCATTACAGGCATGCACCACCACATTTGGCTAATTTTTTTGTATTTTTAGTTGAGACCGGATTTCACCATGTTGGCCAGACTGGTGTTGAACTCCTGACCTCAGGTAATCCACCTTTTTTGTCTCACAAAAAAATTATTTTGAGACAGCCTTTCTCTCTCACTTACGCCAGAGTGCAGTGATGTGATCTTGGCTCACTGCCGCTTTGACCTCCCAGGCTCAATTGATCCTTCCACCTCAGCCTCCCAAGTAGCTTGGTGGACTACAGGTGTGTACCACCATTCCTAGCTAATTTTGTTTATTTTTTGTAGAGATGAGGTCTCAGTATGTTGCCCAGACTGGTCTTGAACTCCTGGACTCAAGTGATCCTCCCACCTTGGCCTCCCAAAGAGCTGGGATTACCCAGGTGTGAGCCACAATGCCCAGCCATGTTCCTTGATTTTTATTCTTATTATTCAAAACATAATACAGAATGAATCTTCATGAAGTATGAGTGAAAGCTTTTTGAAATGTCATCTCACAAGGAGAGGAATGCATCCCTTTGAAACCCTAGAGCCAGTAGGTTTTAAAATGAGAAGTGCCTTTCAGACACTGTCACTGTTACATCCTGGTCATTCTATAAACTCAAAGCGAATTTTCTCAGAATAAGTTGAAGATAGTTTTATTTTGTAGGCTATGTTTTGTTTTGTTTTGTTTGAGACAGACTCTTGCTCTGTCACCCAGGCTGGAGTGCAGTGGTGCGATCTCGGCTCGCTGCAACCTCTGCCTCCTGGGTTCAAGTGATATTGTGCCTCATCCTCCCAAGTAGCTGGGATTATAGGCATGCGCCACCATGCCCAGCTAATTTTTGTATTTTTAGTGGGAGACAGGGTTATGCCATGTTGGCCAGGTTGGTCTTGAACTCCTAACCTCAGGTGATCCACCTGCTTTGGCCTCCCAAAGTGCTAGGATTTCAGGCATGAGCCACTGTGCCTGGCCTGTTTTTTTTTTTTTTTTTTTTTTTTTTTTTTTTTTTTTTTTTTTTCTGAGATGGAGTCTCGCTCTGTCACCCAGGCTGGAGTGCAGTGGTGCAATCTCGACTCACTGCAACCTCCGCCTCCCTGGTTCAAGCAATTCTCTAGCCTCAGCCTCCCAAGTAGCTGGGATTACAGGTGCCCGCCACCAAGCCTGGCTAATTTTGTATTTTAGTAGAGACAGGGTTTATCATGTT
>NW_016817890.1:987571-1017422 GCF_001698545.2 Rhinopithecus bieti | reverse complement strand
TTTTCTGAGATGGAGTCTCGCTCTGTCACCCAGGCTGGAGTGCAGTGGTGCAATCTCGACTCACTGCAACCTCCGCCTCCCTGGTTCAAGCAATTCTCTAGCCTCAGCCTCCCAAGTAGCTGGGATTACAGGTGCCCGCCACCAAGCCTGGCTAATTTTTGTATTTTTAGTAGAGACAGGGTTTATCATGTTGGCCAGGCTGGTCTCGAACTCCTGACCTCAAGTGATCTGCCTACCTCGGCCTCCCAAAGTGCTGGGGTTACAGGTGTGAGCCACCACACCCTGCCTATTTTGTAGGCTATTTTTATGACTACCTTGATTGTGTGAATTATCTTAATTGACTCATTTACTCAGCCTTTAAAACCACTTAGGGTAAGAAAATAGTATAAACAGGCCAGGAGTAGTGGCTCATGCCTGTAATTCCAGCACTTTGGGAGGCCGACGTGGGCAGATCACCAGGTCAAGTGTTCGTTAGACTAGCCTGGCCAACATGGCGAAACCCCATCTCTACTAAAAATACAGAAATTAGCTGGTTTCTACTTTATTTACTGTCCCTGGTGTAAGAACATGTCAGCCTTGATGTTAATTGCACAAATTATGATGCATATGGCACTTCTGCCTGTCCTGGAGGATTGCCTTTAATTAACTGGCTTCCTAGAACATATATACCTATTCACTATGGCATATAAGCTTTGGGTCTGGGGAGTAACAGCACAGAAATTACCTGTCTTGTGGCTGCCCAGGACTATGCATTTGTCCATAAGTTCCCTCAGTAAATCAACCAATACTGACAAATTGGATTTGTCTGCCTCCTCCTTTGTCTTCTTGGCTTCTTGGCATTTGGAGGTCACTTTGCATATACGGCCGTTTCACAGGACAGAGGACAACAAAGTAGAAGAGCATGTGAGGTGGAGGCTATTGTGCTGACCATCTTATAAAATACAATCTGCCACACAGGGAATGGGTTTTGGAACTAAGCCAGATCAGAGATAGCAAGCTATAATGTCCTTCATGTCCTACCTTCAGACATTACACTCCATCATTTCTACAATAGCCTATTGGTTACAGTGGTCAAGTTACTGACACTTTGATGTGGGAAGAGACTGTCCAGATGCATTAATACCAGAAGATGATATTGAGGGTCCACCTTGGAGGCTAGCTACCACATTGACTTTTGGCCAGCAGGATTGAGTAACGGTTGTGTGAACCTCTGGATTTTGAAGATAGCAATAAAAATTACCTTTTGGGGGAAAGTAGTTCGTACTTCTTAGCTATTACTGGAATCCATGACTTCTCTGACTACCAGGGCTTGCCAGGCTGTCCCTTCAGCAAATTATCAACCCTATTTGAAAAGTGAGACCATGTAGTGCTATGATGTCAGGCTGCCTGAAGTGGAAACTTCCTGTCTCTACTTACCTTAGAGTTACTGTGAGGATTAAATAATACATATAGAAGTGTTTTGTTTGTTTGTTTTCAGAGTCAGATCTCAGCCAGGCACGGCGTTTCACACCTGAAATCCCAGCACTTTAGGAGGCTGAGGCAGGTGGATCATGAGGTCAGGAGATTGAGACCATCCTGGTCAACGTGGTGAAACTCCCTCTCTACTAAATATACAAAAATTAGCTGGGTGTCGGCTGGGCGCGGTGGCTCACGCCTGTAATCCCAGCACTTTGGGAGGTCGAGGCGGGCAGATCACAAGGTCAGAAGATCAAGACCATCCTGGCTAATACGGTGAAACCCCGTCTCTATTAAAAAAAAATACAAAAAATTAGCTGGGCGTGGTGGCGGGCGCCTGTAGTCCCAGCTACTCAGGAGGCTGAGGCAGGAGAATGGCGTGAACCGAGGAGGCGGAGCTTGTGGTGAGCTGAGATCGAGCCACTGCACCTCCAGCCTGGGCAGCAGAGCGAGACTCCATCTCAAAAAAAAAAAAAAAAATTAACTGGGTGTGGTGGCACGTTCCTGTGATCCCAGCTACTCAGGAAACTGAGGCAGGAGAATCGCTTGAACCAGAGAGTCAGAAGTTGCAGTGAGCCCAGATCGCGCCACTGCACTCCAGCCTGGTGACACAGGGAGACTCGGTCTAAAAAAAAAAAACAAAAAGAGTCAGATCTCGCTCTGTTGCTCAAGCTAGAGTGCAGTGGCATGATCATAGTTTACTGCAGCCTCGAACTCTTAGACTCAAGCAATCTTCCTACCTCAGCCTCTTGAGAAGCTGGGACTACAGGCACAAGCTACTATGCCCAGCTACATGTAGAAGTCATGTAGCTGCCAGGCACTCCAGCCTGGGTGAACAGTGCTTGGCACATAGCATGCATTCAATTTTGTAAGCTATTATCACCTATGACTTCTACAGAATCAACATTTTATGTTTCCTAAGAAGGAAGGTGATAGAGGGATAAATTAGAATGAACATGTATGTTTACTTGTTTTTTTGCTTCCAAAGTCACTTTATTCCTAGGTCACTTATAGGCCATCAGACCATTATTGCAACCCACAACTTTTATAACCTCTTTTTCAACTCCACATTACCTACCTCATATATGCCACTTTATTGCATTGATTCCTAGAGTGCCATTTAAGTATGTGTGTGTCTGTGTGTGTGTGTATAAAATTGGCATACACTAAAATAACCCTCCTTAGTGCACAATGAGTTTTGACAAGTGTATGAAGTTGTGTAATCACCACCATAATCAAGATATGGAACATATTCATCAACCCCAAAAGTTCCCTTGTGTCCTTTGGTGCCCTTCCCTCCACATCAGCCTTTATGCAACCACTAATCTGATTTATATTCCTATACCTTTGCCTTTTAGAGAATGTCATACAGCCAGGTGCAGTGGTTCATGCCTGTAATCCCAGCACTGTGGGAGGCCAAGGTGGGCAGATCACCTGAGGCCAGGAGTTCAAGACCAGCCTGGCCAACATGGTGAAACCTCGTCTCTACCAAAATTACAAAATGAGCTAGGCATGGTGGCACATGCCTGTAATCTCAGCTACTCGGGAGGCTGAGGCAGGAGAATCGCTTGAGCCTGGGTGGCAGAGTTTGCAGTGAGCCGAGATCGCAGCATTGCACTCCAGCCTGGGTGACAAGAGTGAAGCTCCGTCTCAAAAAAAAAAAAAAGAGAATGTCATATAAATGGAATCATATAGGATATGGCCTTTTGTGTCTGACTTTTTTCACTTAGCGTATGTGTTCGAGATTCATCCGTGTTTTTGCATGTCTCAGTAATTTATTCCATGTCTCAGTAGTTTCTTTTTATAGCTGAATAGTTTTCCACTGTGTGGATGTACCACAGTTTATCTCTTCAGCAGTTGATGGACACTTGAGCTGCTTCCAGTTTTTGGTTATTATGAATAAAGCTGCCTTGAACATTTGCATACAGGTCTTTTAATAGAAATGTGTTTTTATTATTCTTGGGTAAATATATAGCAGTGGAGCTGCTGAATTGCTGGGTTGTAAGGTAAATTTATTCTTAACTGTATAAGAGACTGTAAAACTATTTTCCAAAGTGACCGTACCATTTTGCATCCCCACCAGCAATATATGAGCGCTAATTTTAATACAGTATTATTTGCAATCTAAGTGAATTTCCCCATTAACTCCTCCCTAACAGTCTCCAGGAAGCTCACCATACTGATAGTGATAGTGATACTTTACGATCTTGGATTATTGCACCCTCTACCTCCCAGGTGCAAGCCATCCTCCCACCTCAGCCTCCCGAGTAGCTGGGACTACAGGCATGTGCCACCATGCCCAGTTAATTTTTGTATTTTTTGTAGAGACAGGGTTTCACCATATTGTCTGGGATAGTCTCGATTTCCTGAGCTCAAGTGATCCATCCTTTTGGCCTCCCAAAGTGCTGGGATTACAGACATGAGCCACTGCACCTAGTCCTATTCTGACTTTTAATAACATAGATTTAATTTGGCCAGTTTTGAACTTAATAAAGATGAAATGATACAGATTGTACTCATTTTATGTCTGGCTTCTTCTTCTCCTTTTTTTTTTTTTTTTTTAAGAGACAGGGTCTCGCTCTGTCACCCAGGCTGGAGTGCAGTGGTGCGATCATAGCTCACTGCAGCCTTGACTTCCTGGCCTCAAGGATCCTCCCACCTTGATCTCTCAGGTAGCTAGGACTACAGGTGTGCACCACCATGCCTGGCTAATTTGCATCTGGCTTCTTTAGCTATGCATTGTTGGGAAGAGGTCACCTATGTTGTTCACACAGCAGTAGGCCATTTATTTTTGTGCTCTATAGTATCTGTTTATACAAACCTCTGTTGATGGATATTCAAGTTGTTTCCAGTTTGGAACTAGTAAAAATAAATACTGCTATGAACTTCATAATAACACCAAATTGGAAACAATGCAAACATCCATCAATAAAAGAATGGATAAGTAAACTGTAAGTATATTTATATGAGGAAATACTAATCAGTAATAAAAAAAAGACCAAACTACTGATATATGCAACATCATGGATAAATCTCAAAAATATTGTCTTAATTGAAAAAAGCCAAAACTAAAGAATATAAAAAATATGAAGTCCAAGAGCAGACAAAGCTAATCTGTAGTGATAAAAATCAGGAAGTAAAGGCCGGGTGCAGTGGCTCACGCCTGTAATCCCAGCACTGAGAGGCTGAGGCAGGCGGATCATTTGAGAGGCCGAGGCAGGCGGATCATTCGAGACCAGCCTGACCACGGTGAAACCCTGTCTCTACTAAAAATACAAAAAAATCAGCTGGGCATGGTGGCGCATGCCTGTATTCCCAGTTACTCGGTAGGCTGAGGCAGGAGAATCGCTTGAACCCAGGAGGTGGAGGTTGCAGTGAGCCGAGATCATACCACTGCACTCCAGCCTGGGTGACAGAGTAAGACTCCATCTCAAGAAAAAAAAAAAAAAAATCAGTAAGTAACTTCCAGTGATGAGGGAAATGGATTAGAAAGGAGCATAAGTCAAAGAAACTTTCTGGGGTGATGATGAAAATGTTCTATCTCTTGGTTTGGGTGTGGAAGTAACATGGGTGTGTCAAAATCCATTGAGCTGAACACTTAATATCTATGCATTCGATTGTATATCAATTATAACTCAGTAACAATCAAATGTAAGGGCTGAGTGTCATAGCTTACTCCTGTAATCCCAGCACTTTGGGAGGCCAAGGTGGATGAATCGCTTGAGCCCAGGTGTTTGAGACTAGCCTGGGCAACATGGCAAGACCACATCTCTACCAAAAAAAACAAAACAAAACAAAACAAAACAAAACAAAAAAACGAAAATTAGCCAGGTGTGGTGGTGCGTGCCTGTAATCCCAGCTACTTGGAGGCCTGAGGTAGGAAGATGGCTTGAACCAGAGAGATTGAGTCTGCAGTGAGTTGAGATCATGCCACTGCACTCCAGCCTGTCTCAAAACAAACAAACAAAAGCAGTAAATAAGTATAGAAAAATGCTGCTTGGTCCTAAAAATGCTCCTATGGACTATACCTGGTTTTTGGAACACATATAGTTGGGTATATAGTTAGGAGTAGAATTGCTGGGTCATAAGGTGCATGGGAATCCTGGCTCTGTCACTTAACAGCTGCATGACATTAGGCAAGTACCCAGAATCTCCAGTTTCTTTATCCATACCAAGGAGCTAATATCACCTTGATGGGTGCAAACCCATGAAGACTACTTTCGTTAATTAACAAAAGTATGTAGTGCTAAGAGACATTTTCTCTAAAGCCACAGATTTTTAGAAAATTTGTTGCTCAAATTATCAAGAAGAATGGAATATACCACTCTTACCTGGAGGATCAGTTACTTTGATGCAGAAGAGCAGCCTCAATTTCTAACGCAGGTGCAGAGCTTCAGATAAGGGGTTTCCAGACACAACATTCCACATTTATCTTGGCATCATGGTTTCCAAGGAAACAGGATCTTGTTAGCTGGGGCCTGATGATAATCCCTTTACACATAGCCTGGTGTGTTTAGGGGCTATCAAAACACTGCTTCTTTAAAAATTTATCTACATTTCTTTCCCCAAATCCTGGAATAACTCAGTGTCTTCCTGTGTTTTGTGACATGCTGCATGATTCCTTTGGTGTGCAGTTTCCCTTGCAGCAGCAAGTTAATAAACTTAAATTTTTCTGACTATAGGTGGTCTTTATCAGATGGGTTTTATCTTGAGATTACTGATAATGTACACAAAATGTGTTCATACTGCCTGGCACCTAAGAGGCATTTAAGAAATGATAAAATTATTATTTTTATTATTCATGTGTTAATCCAATAAATGTTTGTTTGACATCCAGTATTTGGAAGGCACAGATTTACTGCTATGAGAGATGATCGCTACAACCTCCGCCTCCCAGGCTTAAGCCACACTCCTGCCTCAGGCTCCCGAGTAGCTGGGACTATAGGCTCAGGCCACTGTGCCCAGCTAATTTTTGCATTTTTGGTAGTGACATGCTTTTGCCATTTTGCCCAGGCTGGTTTCGAACTCCCGAGCTCAAGCAATGATCAGCCTGCCTCAGCCTCCCAAAGTGCTGGGATTCCAGTAGTGAGCCACTGCACCCAGCCTTAAAACGATTTTTATTGTATATGGAGAAAGAAAACAATATTTTTAATTCCTACAAGAAAAATACCTTTACTGAACTTCACTTTAAATAGTGTGAAATGTAAATTTAAAAATTAGGCCGGGCACGGCGGCTCATGTCTGTAATCCCAGCACTTTGGGAGGCCGAGGCGGGCGGATCACGAGGTCAGAAGATCGAGACCATCCTGGCTAACACGGTGAAACCCCGTCTCTACTAAAAAATACAAAAACTAGCCGGGCGCGGTGGTGGGCGCCTATAGTCCCAGCTGCTTGGGAGGCTGAGGCACGAGAATGGTGTGAACCCGGGAGGCGGAGCTTGCAGTGAGCCGAGATCGGCCACTGCACTCCAGCCTGGGCGACAGAGCAAGACTCTGTCTCAAAAAAAAAAAAAAAAAAAAAAAAAAAAAAAAATTATCAGGACTATCATATAGGTTAAAAAGTGCAATTTACATGACTTGCTATAAGATTTGACATAAAACTACAGATTCTAAGAAACAGTAAGGGGCCGAGACGGGCGGATCACGCGGTCAGGAGATCGAGACCATCCTGGCTAACACGGTGAAACCCCGTCTCTACTAAAAAATACAAAAAGCTAGCCGGGCGAGGTGGCGGGCGCCTGCAGTCCCAGCTACTCGGGAGGCTGAGGCAGAAGAATGGTGTAAACCCGGGAGGCGGAGCTTGCAATGAGCTGAGATCCGGCCACTGCACTCCAGCCCGGGCGATAGAGCAAGACTCCATCTCAAAAAAAAAAAAAGAAAGAAAGAAACAGTAAGGTTGTATAATAATAACCAAAACAGGCCAGTGCGGTGGCTCACGCCTGTAATCCCAACACTTTGGGAGGCCGAGGCGGGCGGATCACCTGAGGTCAGGAGTTCAAGACCAGCCTGACCAACATGGTGAAACCCCATCTCTACTGAAAATACAAAAGTTAGCCGGGCTGTGGTGGTGCATGCCTGTAATCCCAGCTACTCAGGAGGCTGAGGCAGGAGAATTGCTTGAACCCAGGAGGCAGAAATTGCAGTGAGCCAAGACTGCGCCATTGGACTCCAGTCTGGGCAACACAGCAAGACTCCATTTCAAAAATAAAATAAAATAACCAAAACAAGAGCCCCCAGATGTCATCCATCTCTTTCTAGAGATAGGGAAAAAAATGCTCTCAAATTCTCCAACGAAAAATAGAGATAGCCACCCTTAAAAAATCCTAAGGGGCCGGGCGCGGTGGCTCACGCCTGTAATCCCAGCACTTTGGGAGGCCGAGGCGCGTGGATCACGAGGTCAGATCAAGACCATCCTGGCTAACACGGTGAAACCCCGTCTCCACTAAAAATACAAAAAAACTAGCCTGGCGTGGTGGCGGGCGCCTGTAGTCCCAGCTACTCGGGAGGCTGAGGCAGGAGAATGGCGTGAACCCGGGAGGCGGAGCTTGCAGCGAGCCGAGATCGCGCCACTGCACTCCAGCCTGGGCGACAGAGCGAGACTCCGTCCCCCCCCCAAAAAAAAAAAAAAAAAAAAAAATCCTAAGGCTGGTGGGTGGATCGCTTGAGCCCAGGAGTTCGAGACCATCCTGGACAACATGGCCAAACCCCATCACTACAAAAAATATAAAAATTAGCTGGGCGTGGTGGCTCACGCCTGTAATCCCAACTACTCGGAGGCTGAAGTGGGAGGATCTCTTGAGCCCAGGAGAAGGAGGTTGCAGTGAGCGGAGATCGTGCCACTGCACTCCAACCTGCGTGACAGAGCGAGACCCTGTCTCAAAAAAAATTAAAATAAAATAAAGAAAAAACCCTAAGGCCATATACAGGCTCATTCACTTGGGGTCTCCTTTCATCCAGGCAAGCAGCTTTCTGTCTTTGCATTTTCCAAAGACTGCAAAGCAGGCTGGGGTGGGGTGGGGTGGGGTGTAGAACACAGGAAACGCAGCCAGTTCCCCTTCACTTCTCACCATCTTGATCTCCTCCCAAACCAAAATCCTATGTCTTTCCTTTTAACATACGCTTACAGAAATGCAGTCTTCTGTAGGAAAATTGAGGTCATGCATTCCAAATTATTTAAGGGTATGATTTTTAAATTTTAGGAATCTAGTTCTCCAAGAAATCCTGGTTTGGGATATAGATGAACGAGCTATTTGGGAGAGATTTCGATGAGAATGAATTTTAGAGAAGTAGCGAGGTGAGGAGAGAGTCAGTTTAGCGTTTGGGTTTTGCAGTCAAACTTCAGCAAGGCGAACTAACCTCGCTGGTCTTAATTTTCTCATCGGTAACAGGGAAAATAATAATGCTAACATTGATGAGTTACTTTACTTCAATATTTAAAAAACCCACTCTCCGTTATCTATTCTAATGATAAAAATATAGATAGAGCCTCATCCCTTGCTGTGAAAAATCTTATGAACAAGTGAATTGCGGTGAGGATTCACACATAGTATGTGCTTAATAAACATTATTATTTTACTGTTTAGATTAGAAGAGGGGTGGAGGGAGAAATGAAAGCGGTTTGGAAACCCCAAATACTACCAAAGCCCTGGGGATGGAAGTGGAGAGGAATTTCGAGTTACGATTTGGTTCCTGGTCTGAGTTTCAACGTTGAATACTCCCATATTTGGGCCTGAATTCTCAAAACAGAATAGGATGTAAGGGCTGAGATCATCTGGTACAGTTTTATGCAAATGGAAAATTCTTGCCTCTTGTCAATGTGCCCTGGCAAGAAACAACACCTCCACCCCAGCTCATCCAATCTCAGCCCCAACTAGGTGACGTCATCTCTCCGCCCAGCAACCCCCAAGCCCCGGGAGTCCTGTCTCTAAGCTACAGTCCCAGCCCCAGTCCCAGCGGCGCTTGCGCACTTTGAACCGGGGCGGGGAGGACGCGTGCGCGCTGCGTGAGGGCGGGACTAGTGCGCACGCAGCCTTAGCTCCTTCCCCGCCCTTGCTCTTCCCAGTTTCTCCGTCAGCCTGCGGGTCCCGGCTGGCGGCTGCTTCCGGTAGGAGAGTGGTGTAAGGCGAGCAGGTCTCAGCTCCTCGTCATGTCATACGGTCCCTTAGATATGTACCGGAACCCGGGGCCCTCGGGGCCCCAGCTCCGGGACTTCAGCAGCATCATCCAGACGTGCAGCGGCAACATCCAGCGGATCAGCCAAGCCAGTGAGCCGGGGTACCGAGCTGGGGGGCGGGAGCTGTCCCCGGGACAGGCCTGGGTGAGACTGCCGGGTCGCGGAGCCCGGCTGGGGCTATGGCCGAGGCCACACCTGGGGCTGTCTCGGGCTGTCCACCCTGGGGGCGGTGGGCTTGCCTCCCCCAGTCTGTCAGGCCCGGGCTGCCCGAGGGTCCCCGGCCCCAGCTGAAGCTTGAGCTGCTTCTCTGGAGTTCTGCCCCCACGGTGCTGGGACCAAAACAGCCGACTTGACAGCCCGAGGGTGGGAAGGGGAGTGTGTGTCATCTTGAGAGCTGTGAGTGCGTTGACTTGTTGACTTGGCGCAGTGGTCAGCCGAGTTTCTCCTGTCATCCACCTTCCTCCCCACCCACCTCGCTTTCCTCTTAGGCCAGTTTGGATGGGGTTGTTTACTGATTTAGCCTTTAGGTTTACATTCTGCTCAGCCCCTGGCTCCTCGGAAATCAGCAACTTTCAATTAAGGGAAGTGGAGACTGCATGTGTTTGGGTGACTTCATACACAGTTCTTCCTGTAGTGAATTCGGAAATCAGACACAATGACTGGTATTTGAGAGGTGGGATGACTTCTGTTTTAATAAAGATAATTCACCAGCAACATTTCAACTTACATTATTTTGTCTTTTGTAACAAAGCATCGGGGTGTATTTTTGGATTTCAGGCAGATGAGGCTTTTGTTTTCCTTCCCTACTTAGCTGCTCTTGAACAAATCTGGTACACAGGGAAGCTAAGAGACTTAGCCACAACCACAGAGCAAGTAATGCATGGTAGAGTTGGTGGAATTTAGAATGGTATTGCTTGTCTCAAAACTCCCTCCTCCCCATTAGGGTCTGAGTGAAACTGTAGCTGAATGAGTCAAATACAGGGTGTTTCTTGGGCTTGAAAATCATCTTGGAGCCTTATAAACAGGAGATCAGCAGCAGCTTTACTTGGAAAGAATGGTGGTCATCATCCTTATTGTTTATTATTGTGTTTTGTGAGCTTGGTGTACTCTGTTAATAGGCAGAACTAGTTAGTTCTGAATTACAATTCTGTATTTTAAATAATATCACTTTGCTTTAGTTTTTAAACTTTAAAAAATTTTCTTTTTTGTAGAGATGAAGTCTTGCTGTGTTGGCCAGGCTGGTCTCAAACCCCTGGGCACAAGCACTTCTCCCACCTCAGCCTTCCAAAGTGCTGGGATTATAGGCGTGAGCCACTGTGCCCAGCCTAATTTTTTTAATTTTAAAAAATTAAATAAGTTTTTAAATTTGTTTTTTTTAAGAGACAGAGTCTAGCTCTGTCACCCAGGCAGAGTGCAGTGATCTGAGTGAAGTGGAACGATCCTAGCTTGCTATAACCTTGAATTCCTGATCAGCTTGCTGAGTAGCGAGGACTACAAGGATGCATCTACCATGCCAGGCTAATTTTTAAATTTTTTGTAGGGATGGGGTCTCACTATGTTGCCCAGGCTCACTTTGCTTTTAAATCTAAATATATATTGTAGAATTTGAGAAGTTTCTGATCAAAAGCAGTTGAGACTCTGGAAGTGAAAGGAAGGGTATGTGACCTCTTAAAATCCAGAATAAAAAAAAAATATATGATCACTGGTTAGAAAGTATAGTACGTTCCAGTTTCCTTTTGTGAAGGAGCTGTAATACAGGTTAGATAAAAAAATTCTAGTTCAAGGCTGAAATTTTCTTGTTGAGGCTAAATCTGATTTTAATATCTATTTGGCAAAATATTCATTCAAGCCATGTATTCAATATTATATATGAATATATATATAATATATAAATATAAATATTAAATACAATATAATTATAGACATTGAAAAGATGGATAAGGATTGGATACATGTTGAATGAATATCGATATGCATGCTGATATATATAATATAATATTATAGTACGTAATAACCAGCAATAGCTCCCAAAAGGTAGATCGACATACATTTTTAAATTTACATTAAATTTTTATTTAAGACAGGGTCTTACTCTATCACCCAGGCTGGAGTGCAGTGGCATGATCTCAGCTCACTGCAGCCTCAACCTCCCTGGCTGAAGCAGTCCTCCTGCCTCAGCCCTACAAGTAGTTGGGACTACAGGTGTGCACCACCGTGCCCGGCTGATTTTTTTTTTTTTTTTTGAGATGGAGTCTTGCTGTGTTGTCCAGGCTGGAGTGCAGTGGCACGATCTCGGCTCACTGCAAGCCCCGCCTCCCGGGTTCACACCATTCTCCTGCCTCAGCCTCCTGAGTAGCTGGGACTACAGGCGCCCACCACTACGCCCGGCTAATTTTTTGTATTTTTAGTGGAGACGGGGTTTCACCGTATTAGCCAGGATGGTCTCGATCTCCTGACCTTGTGATTCGCCTGCCTTGGCCTCCCAAAGTGCTGGGAATACAGGCGTGAGCCACTGCGCCTGGTCCATGCCTGGCTAATTTTTATATTTTTTGTAGAGATGGAGTTTCACCATGTTGTCCAGGCTAGTCTTGAACTCCTGTTCTCAAGTGATTCACCCACCTTGGCCTCCCAATAGGCCAGGATTACACGTATGAGCCACCATGCCTAGCCTTCAACATACATTTATTTGAGTATGTAGTAAGTGTAAGAACTGACATGGATCTTTCAACAGAGAACCTGCAGAGTACATAAGCAAAATATAAAGTTAAAAGGGATTGGTGCTATAAAAGACATATAAATAACATGAAGGTATTCTGGGGAGAGAGAGATTGTTTTTAATTGAGAAGGCATTATGGCATTTGAGTTATGTCTGGAAAGAGGATGGAAAGATTTGGACCTTTGAAGGTAAAGAGAAGAGCATTCCAGGAGGGAGTAAAATGAACAGGCATCATAGTGGGGAAGCATAGGGTATATCTAGAAGAGTAATTTAATTTGGCTAGAGTGGTAGATTCCAGAAAGTAGTGGGAAAAAAAGGATTGAAAGGTAAATTGGGGCCCAAACATGAAGGACGTTAAATGCTAAGCTAAGGGGCTTGGATTTAGTTCTTTAGGAAAGTGTGAGTTGAATTCAAAGGGAGAGAGACTGAAATCAGAGATACCAGTTAGGGCTGTGAACATGAAAAGAAAGGAAACAATAGGAGAGGTTTCCTTGGTGATAGAATTGGTAAGATTTAGCTATTGATTGGGCATTGGGCCCAAGGGGATCATTTAAGTCAACTGTTAGTAATATTAATAGCTAACGTTTGAGTACATACTGTGTTCCAGGCAGTATGAAAAGTGCTTTATATGCATTATCTTATTTTATAACAACGCTGAAGCACCAGGATCATTTCCATGTTATGTATTAGGAAACAAACTATAAAGGTTAAATAATTGCCCTGCTAACAAATGACAATATCTGAATTTGAAACTAGGTCTGTCTCTTATGACCAGCAATTTGTCTTTTATAACTTTTATTAATATTACAGTTCTGGGCTGTGCTCAGTGGCTCACACCTGTAATCCCAGCACTTTAGGAGGCCAAGGAGGGAGGATTACTTGAGGCCAGGAGGTTGAGATTAGCCTGGACAATATAGCGAGACCCCATCTCTACAAAACAAATTTAAAAATTAGCCAGATGTGGTAGCATGTGCCTGTAGTCCTAGCTACTTAGGAGGCTGAGGCTGGAGACTCTCTTGAGCCCAGGATTTGGAGGCTGCAGTGAGCTGTGATTATACCACTGTACTCCAGACTGGGTGACAGAGTAATACTTTGTCTTTACATAAATAAATAAATAAAATTAAAAATAAATAAATCAATAACAGTGCTATAGCAGTTAACACTTCAGGTTTATAAGTATGCAAATAACTTGTTTTTTCACTCTCTAGAGGACACTCTGTGGGGGAAATACCTGAAGCCGTAGTGCTTTCTCTTCTTGTGGTGTGTTCATCTCCTCCGTCAGTTTGCTAGCTCCTTTGAGTCAAGGGGCATGACTTATTCATCTTTATATTTCCAGTACTTATCTCAGTCCCAAACATATGAAAGATTCATTGATCCACTATGCAACAAATATTCCTGGAACTCCTGCTATGTGCTGGGGTAAAGCAATGAACAAGAGGTAAAATCCCTCCCATTATTGCATATGTATGTGTATTTGTGTGTGGAGGGGTATGTATACACACATATGTACACACACATATAAATAATGTCAACTAATAATAAATGCTGTGAAGAAAAAGCAGGGTAAGTAGATAGAGAGTCAGGGAAGAGGGAGGGTGGGTGTACTATTTTAGTTGATCAAGGAAGACCTCTCTGAGGAGGTAACATTTGAGTGAGTAGACATGTGAATGAAGTGAGCGAGAGAGCTGTGTGAGTAGTTGGGAAAGGCGTTCTAGATATAGGGCAAGAGCAAAGACTTTGATGTGTTCAAAGAAGAGCAAGGAGGCTAGTATGGCTGGAGCACAGTTAGAAAAAGGAGGCAGAATAGGGAAGGAGGCCAGAGAGGTAACCAGGGATCATATTATATAGGATCTTGATGCATAATAAATTGTATCAAATTGATTTGAATGAATGAGGCATTTCTACCATTTTGGAACTCTTCCTGCCTCTTTCCCCTTGTAGTGTGTGGTACATACCATATCGTGTGACCCTCGGCAGTGTGAGTTGAAATTTTTCCAGGCCGGGCATGGTGGCTCACGCCTGTAATCCCAGCACTTTGGGAGACTGAGGCGGGCGGATCACCAGGTCAGGAGTTTGAGACCAGCCTGGCCAACACTGTGAAACCCTGTTTCTATTAAAAATACAAAAAAATTAGCCAGGCATGGTGATGCATGCCTGTAATCCCAGCTACTCAGGAGGCTGAAGCTGGAGAATTGCTTGAAGCCAGGAGGCGGAGGTTGCACTGAGCCAAGATCGTGCCACTGCACTCAGGTCTGGATGACAGAGCGAGACTCCCATCTCCAAAAAAAAAAAGGAATTCTTCCCTAAGAATTGTTTGGGGAGAAATGGGAAGTCTGAAATTGATGGGATGACATTACATCTACTCAGTTATCAAGCTAGTACCTATCACCAAACCTTGCCAAGAGACCAGCACACCCAAATATACCCTTAGAATGTGAGCTCACAGACATACATATACCCACATACCCATACAGTCCTGCAAGGACTTGTACCCATTAAAAGTTTGAGAGAAGTTATTCTTTTTTCTAAACTGTTGAGCCACAGATGTGGGGTTGGAATTGCTGAGCACATCCAGCCTGAGATAAGGCACCTCACTGCGTGAGTTGTTACAGGTACAGCTAAGGGTGACTGCCCGGTACAAGTGGTGGTTATCAGTATGCGTTGGGTACAGAGGAAAAATATTTGACTTACTGTGGAACGAAGTGTCTGGGCAAGTATTGCTGAGGCAGATATAGCTAAAAACCTATTAACCTCAAAGTTAACTCTGAAGGGATTGAAGAACAGCATTTCTGGCCGGGCGGGGTGTCTCAAGCCTGTAATCCCAGCACTTTGGGAGGCCGAGGCAGTCGGATCACCTGAGATCAGGCATTCGAGACCGGCCTGGCGGCCAACATGGCAAAACCCCGCCTCTGCTAAAAATCAAAAGGTTAGCCGGGCGTGATGGTGGGCGCCTGTAGTCCCAGCTACCCGGGAGGCCTGGGCAGGAGAATTGCTTGAACTGGGGAGGCAGAGGTTGCAGTGAGCCAAGACCAAGATTGCTCTACTGCACTCCAGCCTGGGCAACAGAGTGAGATTCCATCTCAGAAAAAAACAAAAAAACAACAACCAAAAAAACCCAGCAGCATTTCTGTTCTTTATGTTGCTATTGATGTGATCTTGTTTACTAACAGAATAAGAAGAGTGGAGGTCTCACTCTGTCACCCAGGCTGGAATGCAGTGGTGCAGTCGTAGCCCACTGTAACCTCAAACTCTTAGGCTTTAGCGATCCTCCTACTTGAGTCTCCCAAGTAGCTAGGACTACAGGCATGTGGCACTGCGCCTGACAAGTTGTAAAAGTTTTTTAGAGACGGGGGTCTTGCTGTGTTGCCCAGGCTGGTCTTGAATTCCTGACCTCAAGCCATCCTCCTACCTCAGTCTCCCAAAGCATGAAGAGTTTAACTTTTAAATTGATTATTATGAAATCCTTGGGGTTCTACTTTCAAAGTTATTTTCATGTTTGCCCCTTACTTTTTATGTTTCTTTGCTGTCCTCTTAAGTCTTCATCAGCTCAACATCTGTATTTCAGCAGCATATTCATAGTGTCTCTGATTATGGTCTCGCCCCATTCTAGTTTATACTGATAATGCTATCAGCACTATGTCTAAAGTCCTGTTTTTATTATACTGCTCACTTCTTCAAGAGCCTGAAGTGGCTCTCTGTTGTCTACTGAATCAGATGTTTTGTTTTGTGGGTTTTTTTTTTTTGAGCCAGAGTCTCACTTTGTCACCCAGGCTGGAGTGCCATGGTGTGATCTTGGCACACTGTAACCTCCACCTCCTGGGTTCAAGCATTTCTCCTGCTTCAGCCTCCTGAGTAACTGGGATTATAGGCGCCTGCCACCACGCCCAGCTAATTTTTGTATTTTTAGTAGAGACAGGGTTTCACCATGTTGGCCAGGCTGGTCTTGAACTCCTGACCTCAGGTGATCTGCCCATCTCAGCCTCCCAAAGTACTGGGATAACAAGTATGAACCACCACGCTCAGCCTGAATCAGATCTTTTTTTTTTTTTTTTTTTTGAGCGGAGTCTTGCTCTGTCACCCAGGCTGGAGTGCAGTGGCGCGATTTCGGCTCACTGCAAGTTCCGCCTCCTGGGTTCACGCCATTCTCCTGCCTCAGCCTCCCGAGTAGCTGGGACTATAGGCGCCCGCCACCACGCCCGGCTAATTTTTTTTGTATTTTTTTTTTTTAGTAGAGACGGGGTTTCACCGTGCTAGCCAGGATGGTCTAGATCTCCTGACCTTGTGATCCGCCCGTCTCGGCCTCCCAAAGTGCTGGGATTACAGGCGTGAGCCACCGCGCCTGGCCCTGAATCAGATCTTAATATTCCACCTTGCTTTCACTCCCTGCGATCTTAACCCAAATTAGCCATATTTTCTACTCTTCCTTACTCTTTGCTAGGAAGGCTATTTTCTTTACGTTCCTTAACTCTATCTTTCGGTTTATATTTTGCTCATTTGGTTCCTCCTTTTTTTTTTTTTTTTTTGAGACGGAGTTTAGCTGTTGTTAACAGCCCAGGCTGAAGTGCAGTGGTGCGATATTGGCTCACCGCAACCTCCGCCTCCCAGGTTCAAGCGATTCTCCTACCTCAGCCTCCCTAGTAGCTGGGATTACAGGAATGCGCCACGACGCCCGGCTAATTTTATATTTTTAGTAGAGACCGGGTTTCTCCATGTTGATCAGGCTGGTCTCGAACTCCCAATCTCAGATGATCCGCCCACTTCAGCCACCCAAAGTGCTGGGATTACAGGCGTGAGCCACTGCGCCTGGCCTTTGGTTCCTCCTTTTTTTAGTATCTTTTCTCTCCCTACCTCGTTGGCTATCTAAATTATACAAATCCTCTCAGTTGTGCATAAGTCCTGCTCATAGCAACTAAGTTTTTCTTTGCATTTTTATTTTTGAGACGGAGTCTTGCTCTGTTTCCCAGGCTGGAGTGCAGTGGGGCGATCTTGGCTCACTGCAACTTCCGCCTCCTAGATTCAAGCGATTCTCCTGCCTCAGCCTCCCCAGTAGCTGGGATTATAGGCGTGCACCACCACGCCTGACTAATTTTGTATTTTTAGTAGAGACAGGGTTTCACCATGTTGGCCAGGCTGGTCTTGAACTCCTGACCTCAGGTGATCTGCCCGCCTTGGCCTCCGAGAGTGCTGGGATTACAGGCACCCAGCCTTCCTTTGCTTTTGAAAGATAAAGTGAAGTCAGAAAGATCATGGACTCTGCAGGGTCAGCACATCTGTGACTGAATCCCTCCTCTTCCATGTATTAACCTCGAGCAGGTTATTTTCCCTTTCCGTGTGTAACCCCATTTATAAAATGAGTGAAATTATTAAAAAGGGATGTTTGAGGCTGGGCACAGTGGCTCACACCTGTAATCCCTGCACTTTGGGAGGCTGAGGTGAGTGGATCTCTTGAGCTCAGAAGTTTGAGACCAGCCTGGGCAACTTGGCGAAACCCCGGCTCTACCAAAAATAAAAAATTAGCTGGATCTGGTGGTGCACACAGTCACAGCTACTTGGGAGGGTGAGGTGGGCAGATTGCTTGAGCCTGGGAAGCAGAGGTAGCAGTGAGCCGAGATCACGTCACTGCGGAGGTTGCAGTGAGCTGAGATTGCGCCACTGCACTCCAGCCTGGGTGACAGAGTGAGACCCTGTCTCAGAAAAAAAAAGTGGGGGATGTTTGAAAGTGTCTAGTATACTACCTGGCACATAGTAGGCATTCAGTAAATGGTGACTTTATTATTTTTATTATTTTGAGATGGAGTCTCGCTCTATCGCCCAGGCTGGAGTGCATTGGCACAATCTCAGCTCACTGCAACCTCCACCTCCCTGGGTTAAGCAATTCTCATGTCTCAGCCTCCTGAGTAGCTGGGATTACAGGCTCGTGCCACCACACCCAGCTAATTTTTGTATTTTTAGTAGAGACACGGTTTCACCATGTTGACCAAGCTGGTCTCGAACTCCTGACCTCAGGTGATTTGCCCACTGCAGCTTCCCAAAGTGCTGGGGTTACAGGTGTGAGCCACCACGCCCAGCCCCAATGGCGACATTATTAATACTTGTTGAATTCCTTGCCCCACTATAGTTTAATAGGTAGGTAGGCAGACTCAGGAGTCATATTGCCAGGATTTGAATCCTAGATCTGCTTCTTACTAGCTGTGTAAACACATTGCTTTACCTATTTCTCAGTTTCCTCATTGTTAAAATGGAGTTAATAATACCTATTTCATAGGGTAGTGATGATTAAATGAGATAATTCATGTACAGTACCTGCTACATAGTAATTGCTTAAGAAATGTTAGCTCAGCCGGGCGCAGTGGCTCACGCCTGTAATCCCAGCACTTTGGGAGGCTGAGACAGGCAGATCACAAGGTCAGGAAATCAAATCCATCCTGGCTAATACGGTGAAACCCCGTCTCTACTAAAAATACAAAAAAATTAGCCGGGCGTGGTCGGTGGCGACCTGTCAGTCTCAGACTACTCGGGACGGGCGCTGAGGCAGGAGAATGGCGTGAACCCGGAGAGGCGGAAGCTTGCAGTGAGCTGGATCGGGCACCGCATCCAGCTGGGGCAGACAGAGCGAGATCCGCCTCAAAAAAAAAAAAAAAAAAAAAAAAGGAAATGTCTAGCTCTTTTTGGTGTTTTTCCTTTGAACTTTATCATTACAAGCAGTTTTCCTCACAGTTTAGCACATTATGTTATATATTCATTTAATTCAGGCTTTTTGATATTGTCATTTCCAAGCAGAGGATATGTTAGTTTTGTGGAAATTTCTGTGGAGACCATGCATATATACATTTAATCTTTAGCACAGTGCCCTGGAACACAATTGGGATATATAGTGGGCATTCATAATGTACTTAATTTATTTTATCCATCTGCTAAGTACATTTTTTCTTGGTTTGCGTTTGATAATAATAGCTATCTTTATTGAGTGCTTTTAATGTGCGGACATTGTTCTAAATTTAGCTTCGTATATTCATTTCATCCCAAACAACCATATGAAGATTTCTTATTATTTCATTTTTTAGGCAGGAAACTAAGGCATAGAGGAATGGAGTCTTTTACTAAATATCACTCTGCCAGGAAGTAGCGGACCAGGACAAGCATACGAGCATAGCAGTGTTTTCTTTTGTTTGTTTGTTTTTTTTTTTTTTTTTTTTTTTGAGGAACAGGGTCTGCTCTGAACCCAGATGTGCCAGTAGTACAGTGGTGCCATCATAGCGTCACTGCAACCTTGAACTCAAGGGGATCCCCCACACCTCACCTTCCAGTAGCTAAGGACTACAGGACGGACCACACATCCAAGTAAAATTTTTAAATTTTTTGTAGAGACTGGCTCACTTTGTTGCCCAGGCTGGTGTCAAACTCCTGGGTTCATTGATCCTCCCACCTTGGCCTCCCAAAGTGCTGGAATTACAGGCATGAACCCACCTATGCCTGGCCACATAGGCAGTCTTAATTCAGAGCTATGCTGTTAACGTTGAATATGGTGAACTGGTATGGTTAAAGGGAAATTATACATTTGATATTTAGTATCCATTTTCACTTTAGTCTAGAACTTTACTGTTCTATAGTACGTGGCTATTTTTTAAAGTCAGGTTGAAGGACACGGTGACCTCAACCTGTAATTCCAGCATTTTTTTTTTGGAGGCAAGGGTGGGCGGATCACCTGAGGTCAGGAGATTGAGACCAGCTTGACCAACATGGGAAAAACCCCGTCTCCACTAAAAATACAAAAATTTAGCAGTAGGCATCGTGGGCCGGCACTGTAATAATCCAGCTACTTGGCGAGCTGAGACAGGAGAATCACTATGAACCGGGGAGGCGGTGAGGCTGCAGTGAGCTGAGACTGCCACCACTTGCACTCCAGCGCTGGGCAACAACAGCAAAACTCATGTCTCAAAAAAAATAAAACTTTTTTTAAAAAGGTAATTGGGTCCGGCGGCGGTGCTCAAGCCTGTTAATCCCAGCACTTTGGAGAGCCGAGAGAGCGGATCACGAGGTCAGGAGAGATCGAGACCATCTAACATGGTGAAACCCCGTCTCTACTAAAAATACAAAAAAACTAGCCGGGCGATGTGGCGGGCGCCTGTAGTCCCAGCTACTCGGGAGGCTGAGGCAGGAGAATGGCGTGAATCTGGGAGGCGGAGCTTGCAGTGAGCTGAGATCCGGCCACTGCACTCCAGCCTGGGCGGCAGAGCGAGACTCCGTCTCAAAAAAAAAAAAAATAAAATAAAATAAAATAAAATAAAAAGGTAATTTTCATTGTAGTGATATAAAAACAGAATGTAGGCCGGGTGCGGTGGCTTAAGCCTGTAATCCCAGCACTTTGGGAGGCCAAGACAGGCGGATCACGAGGTCAGGAGATTGAGACCATTCTGGCTAACACGGTGAAACCCCGTCTCTACTAAAAAATACAAAAAACTAGCCGGGTGAGGTGGCGGGCGCCTGTAGTCCCAGCTACTCGGGAGGCTGAGGCAGGAGAATGGTGTAAACCCGGGAGGCAGAGCTTGCAGTGAGCTGAGATCTGGCCTCTGCACTCCAGCCTGGGGACAGAGCGAGACTCCATCTCAAAAAAAAAAAAAGACAGAATGTAAACATAATTTTCAGAGTAAAACACCGAGATGACTTCATTTTATAATCACCACATCGGCGGCTATCATTTTCTCATTTGGTGTAAATGTTTTTTTGTTGTTGAATTTGTTTGTTTTTTAAAATACTGAATTAGAGCATTAGATCCTGTTAAATGAAGAGAAATCTTTTTCCTACCTCTGATGATAGTTACTTTCAATATAATTTGACTTTGCTTTGACTTTGCTTTGGATGAAGGTTCATTTGGAGATTCAGATTCTCCCAATATCAGCTAAAAGCACATAAGGAGTTTTCAGTTTAGAGTAGTTCCTAGTGTGGATGTTAGCTGTAATGTATAACAAATTGATTTGCTTCATACTCTTTTAAAAGTTTTAGCCAGGATATGCTTTTTTAAAATGAGAGGTAAGTGATAGGAGAAATTGAGTCCTAGTTGTTTTTTTGTTTTATTTTGTTTTGTTTTTGAGATGGAGTCACGCTCTGTTACCAAGGCTAGAGTGCAGTGGCACGATCTCAGCTTAGTGCAACCTCCGCTCCCGGGTTCAAGCAATTCTCCTGCCTCAGCCTCCTGAGTAGCTGAGACTACAGGCATGTGACACCATGCCTGGCTAATTTTTGTATTTTTAGTAAAGACGGGGTTTTGCCACGTTGGCCAGCCTGGTCTCAAAACCCCTGACCTCAGGTGATCTGCCCACCTTGGCGTCCCAAAGTGCTGGGATTACAGGCGTGAGCCACCATGCCCAGCAGAGTCCTAGTTTTAAAAGAACAAAATTGCTTACACAGAACTGAAGGACTTGTCTTTACCTTTGGCCTAGTCATCTGGTTTCTAGGATTATGTAACATTTCATAGGAAAAAACCAATTATTTTCCTCCAAAAAGTTGTAGCACGTCGATCTAACATAAAACCTTCATTTACTAGGATGCTTGGAAAAGGAGTTTTCTCATTAACCAAGTTAGCCAGAAGATTCAACTCATCCTGGTAAAAATATTTCCAAAAAGCATCACTTGGCCAAGCACAGTGGCCCATGCCTATAATCCCAGCACTTTGGGAGGCTGAGGCAGGTGGATCACCTGAGGTCAGGAGTTTGAGACCAGGCTGACCAACATGGAGAAACCCCATCTCTACTAAAAATACAAAAAGTTAGCCAGGCGTAGTGGCACATACCTCTAATCCAAGCTACTCGGGAAGGTGAGGCAGGAGAATCGCTTGAACCTGGGAGGCAGAGGTTGTGGTGAGCCAAGATCGCACCATTGCACTCCAGCCTGGGCAACAAGAGGGAAACTATCTCAAAAGAAAAAAGTGTCACTTTACTTTTTAAATTTTTTTTCATTTGTCTATTTTTTGAGACAGAGTCTTGCTCTGTCGCTTAGGCTGGAGTGCAGAGGCATGATCATAGCTCACTGCAGCCTCAAACTCCTGGGCTGGAGTGATCCTCCTCTCTCAGCCTCTTGAGTAACCAGGACTACAGGCATGCGCCACCATGCTTGGCTAATTTTTAAATTTTTTGTAGAGGCAGTTCTCACTATGTTGCCCAGGCTGGTCTTGAACCCCTGGCCTCAAGTGATCTGCCCACCTTGGCCTCCCAAAGTGTTGGGATTGTAGGTGTGAGCCACTTTGCCTGGCCTCACTTTTCTTTTGATATTTTAAGTATGCTCAAGGGCAAATAAATGTATGTGTAAACATGCTATTCCTTTGTGTGCTTTAGGTTTACTGAAGGATACATCTCTTAGATGTACGATACATGAGTCACCGAGTTACTAGTTTTGAACAAATCCCTGATGTTGGTGATTATAGAGGGCAATATACAAAAAGTTCTGCTTCTCTGGGTTCCAGTAAACTATGACACTGTTGTCCTTATGATTTGAGTTTTAGGGTGTCTGATACCTGAGTCTTGCTCAAAAATTTAAAGAAAATATCTTAATATTTAGAAATTTAGAAAGTGTTAAGGCTTAGATTTGTTCTGGTGCTTAGCTAGCAAATGACCCTATAATGTCCCCAACACCCCCACTTCCTCAACCCCTCCCTATCTCTACCCCCCAAATTCAGGTCATTCCAACAAAGGAAATCAGAAAAGTCTAGATGAAGAGAGTTCTCCACTGAGAATACGCAGAGAACAGCTGATTATTAATTGATTTTTTTCATATTCTATAAAATTCCCATAGCTCTGTAGCTTATTTAATAAATTTTGATAGATGATTAATAACTTTAGCATACTTCTAAAGTTTCCAAGGAATGCTCTACTTTTTAAAGACAGTAAGACGAGACCTATTTCCTTCACTTTTTTATCAGGTCTACCTTTGTGTGTCATCATATATTCAACTATTTTCTGGATGGGTGTGTGTGTGTTGGGAGGAGTTATACATACACAAAAATGAGTAGAATGCGGTCTCTGCCTTCTAGAGGCATATAGTCAGTCCAGTCCTGTTTGTACCTTGCATTTATGAAGTTAAGAAAGTCACAGGTGGAACCTTTCTAAGCCAAACTTCTGGGTTGCAAAAGTACTCATTGGTTACACAGCATAATTCTGCGACTGGAGCTATTTCACTGTTACTGAATTTTGGAATTGAGCAGTGGTGGGAGTACTTAGAGATCATTTAGTTCTCACATAGTTGTAAGGATTTAATGAGAGAAAATAAAAACCTTACACAAATAGTTTAAGTATTCAGTAAATGTCAATGAAATCTGAATATCATCTATAATTGGTGAAAAAGAGACCCAGTCAAAAGAAATGACTTGTTTAGTGCCATGCATTTAGTTAGTCGTCAAGTCTGGCTTAGATTTCAGGCCTCATTATTCCTAGCTTATATTCTTCATTCATATCTTCTGCCTCAAAGAGCTTGCCAGAATGTAAAAGGGAGGCTAACTCAATTAATCAATAATTAATTATGTATCACCTGGGTGCCTGGCACTCTGCTGGACTCTAGTGAGTACAGAGGAGTATTCCCATAGGTGCCAGGGAGCTGGAGAAGGGAGCAGGTTAGAGGAAGAACATCAGCCTATCTGGAGCAGACAGCTATTAAGTTAGGGAGGTATCAGATAAGTAGGGTGGGGCTAAGTGGAACACTGGGAAATCTAGGACTGCCCTGTGTGACTACATTCTTTTTCCTGTAAGAGTCAGCCTTTTGAGAGAATGTAATGTGGCACATTCCACTGGAGTTAGCCCTGAGTTTGAATTCTGCTTGTAATGACACTCTGCTCAAAACTTACCAGTGATTTCCCATTTCATTAAAATTCAAAGTCCTAATTGTTTGCAAGGCCCTATACAATCTGGGTCCCTACTACCTTCTTGGCCACCTCTTTACTGTCTCTTGCTTACTCTGCTCTAGCCACCCTGGCCTCCATCATGTCAAGCACCCTTGCTTTGGGGACTTTGTACTGATTAGTCTCTTCTCCTAGAATGCTTCTCCCCAAGATAGCTGTGTGGCTTGATCTTTCACTTTGGATCTCTGCTCAGTGTCACCTTATCAGAGAGGTCTCTCTGACCACTGTATGTAACTAGTATCCTCTACTCACCACTGTCACTTCAGCCCTTACCTGAATTTATTTCTATTTATACTCTGACCACTCTGTATAACTAGTATGCCCACCGCTGTCACTTCAGCCCTTACCTGAATTTATTTCTCTTTATATAACTTATCACTACCTGATATGTTTATTACCTATCTCTTTTCCTTAGAAGACTCTTGAAGGCAAGTGTCTTCTAGGACATGGAATAGTGTAGAGTAGGTCCTCTACTCTGAATGAATGACTGACTGAGTGAATGAGTTCTGTTAACTCTCAGGAGCCTCATTGTGCTCATATGCAACAATGGAATGATAATGCTTACTTAAAGGATTTTTGGAGTCAAATAAGTTAATGCTTGTCAAACCCAGTGTCTAGTACATCATAGTAGATGCTCAATAAATGAAAATCCATGCCCTCTTTCATACATTATTTTTATGGCTGTCCAGTTAATAGCTTTAGTGGTATCCTGATTCCCATTTGACTTAGATAAGAAGGACATACCACATGTTAGTGATGAAGAAAAGTGGTTGTCACACATAATGCTATCTTAGCAGAATGCAGTAATTATAGTGCTTATAATTAGAACCATGGAACCACTGAGCTATAGGTAACCCTCACTTAGTAGAATAGATATATTTTAGAGAAGTCTTGTCAAAAGGCAAATTTTGAATTAAGTGAATCCTATATTTCTGTTATAAAACTGGAATCACATTTTTGTTAGGAAAACATGGTCTTAAAATAAGATGAAATCATAATCTGAAGTGCTACCACCCTATATATACTTGACTCTGGAAATGTTTGTATCTCCAACAATGCAGTAATTTTGGCTAGGGAGAAATAGCTTGTATTTACTACTAAGGACTGAGTTGTTCCATTTCTGTTTAGGAATAGAAGCACCCAGCAATCAGTTAGAAGATTTTTGCCTAATCGTTGCTTCTTATCAGATTTAGGGACTATTAGCATGTCATTAGTATTGTAAGGTAACTGATACTTAATAAATTTTAGCTTACTTTTTTACTAATCTTGGTGACCAAATTGGGGACAAGATTATGACTGTGTCCCCCAAATATTGTTATTTTAAAGAGTACCATTACCACAAAGTGAATTTGGAACAATTAATTTTTAAATTTCAAAATTCTAGTAAGTGAGGGTTCTTTCTTGTTGGACATGGGAGCATTATATGTATACTGTTTCTATAATATTCACAAATTATACAATATACATCGGTTTCCTCATTTTCTTCCACTGAACCAGTCATTTAGCAGGCTGGTGTTTCACAAGTGAAACTGGCATTAATCCAGAGAGGATAGAAAGGGCTCTCACAAAGAAGGCTGAATGGCTGGAAGAGCCATTATGTTATGTTATTTCTTGAAGTTCTATTGAAACTTGATGGTAAGTGTGTTACTTCTGGGCAATGAGTACTCTATTCATATGTTCTGTACTCCAGTATTTGTAATAGAAGACAGTGAATACTCTTGGAAAGCAAGGAAGCAAACGAGAAATCATGTAACGAACTTCCAACCTCTGTGATGAATAAATCTCCCCCATCCTCACCAGCAACCAGAAAAAGAAAATAGAAAGTAAGGCATAAAAGAAATGAAGGGCTCTATTGTTACAGAAATCAGTAAGGGACAGGAGTGTTCAGAGTCCCAGGCAGGCTGGTATTAGAGTATTCCTCCTTATTGATAGATGATCAGTTCCTCTGGACCTCTGCTTTCTTGGTCTAGGATAGGAGTTAAACATCTAGGATTCAAACATTACCATTCCTAGTCTTAGCAAATATCTAGGAAAAGGTAGAGAAGGCTGAACAAAACCATATATTTGACTGTATGATGGTATAGACAGCACAGTTGAAAGAACATAACCATTGGAATCTGATGTACTGGGCATTGAATTTTTGCTCTGCTACTTATTAATTGTATATGCTTGTATAAGGTACTCAACCTCTCTAAATACACTTCCTTACCTGCAAAATGAAAGTGTATCTATTAAGGGTGGCTCACGCCTATAATCCCAGGACTTTGGGAGGCTGAGGCGGGTGGATCACAAGGTCAGGAGATCGAGACCATCCTGGCTAACATAGTGAAACCCCATCTCTACTAAAAAAAAAAAAAAAAATTAGCCAGGCGTGGTGGCGGGCGCCTGTAGTCCCAACTATTCAGGAGGCTGAGGCAGGAGAATAGCATGAACCCAGGAGGTGGAGCTTGCAGTGAGCCGAGATCGTGCCACTGCACTCCAGCCTGGGTGACAGAGCGAGACTCTGTCTCAGAAAAAAAAAAAGAAAAAAAGAAAGTATATCTACTTGAGATTGCTGTTGTGAAAATTAAAAACAGAATGTATACAAAGCTCTTAGTATATAGTGCCTGGCACTTAGAGGTGCTCAATTGGTGGCAACCCATTATTAGTAATAAGTATACATTGTCTTTCCAAAAATATTTGCTATGGAAAAATTATTGTATTTGATTTGATTTTTTTTTTATTGTTGCAAATTGATATCTGGCCTAGAGGCCCTGCTAAAGGTGTTGAAATTTTTAACCATTGCAATAGGAGATCTAGGAAAACTAGCAAATTTTGGGGGGATGATAAACAAAACCACCACCTTCTACTTAGTGACATAGTTACTCTATAGGAGAAAGGTGAACCTTATAATTAGTTTTTGGAGGAATGTATGTGTCAAGGTTTTGATCATAGCGTGGTCTCTGTTAGTTGCATGTATTAATACTTATTCTGAATGTGAAGAGACCAGGGATCTTAGAAGTAGGGTACTCATGATGAATGTATTTTTCTTTTAAATAAATCTTTTTCTTCCTATCTCCCCAGCTGCTCAGATAAAGAATTTGATGAGCCAGCTAGGAACTAAGCAGGACTCAAGCAAGCTACAGGAAAATCTGTGAGTAATTTCCTGACAAGGTTGGGTTTTGTGAGGGCCATTTGAGGACACAGCGTCCTTGCTGCACGGCAGCTTAGGTTTCACGTCTGGGAAGTCAGAATGAGAGGCGGTGGGTCATGAGATAATAGTTGGATCTAAAAGAGGGCAACAAAGTATATTAATGGATTGTGATTTCCACTGCCTTTCAAAGTCCTTGAACTCTGGTCCTTTCTCCTCTTGGGCAGTTTAGCAGAACAATTTAAGGAAGTAGAAAAGGGAATTTGTACCGCTATTAAACTATATTCTACTCACAACTCTGCCTAAATGAGCTTCCTCGTTGGCGTAGGACTCTGTATGATCTAGTCTAACTGGATTTCCAACTACAGTCAGCCTTCCATATCCGTAGGTTCTGCACCTGTGGGTTCAACCAACCACAGATAGAAAATATTCAGAAAAAAGGTCTCTATGGAAGATGTACAGACTTTTTTCCTTGTCATTACTGAAACAATATAGTATAACAATTATTTACCTAGTATTTACATTGTATTGTGTCCAGAGTTGGTTCCTTCTGGTGGGTGCTTGGTCTTGCTAACTTCAACAATGAAGCCGCAGACCTTCGCAGTGACTGTTACAGCTCTTAAAGGTGGTGCGAACCCAAAGACTGAGCAGCAGCAAGATTTATTGTAAAAAGCAAAACACAGCTTCCACAAGGTGGAAGGGGATCTGAGTAGGTTGCTGCTGCTGGCTGGTGTGGCCAGCTTTTATTCCCTTATTTGTTCCCACCCATGTCCTGCTGATTGGTCCATTTTACAGAGTGCTGATTGGTCCATTGTACAGAGTGCTGATTGGTCCATTTTGCAGAGCACGGATTGGTCCATTTTACAAACCTCTAGCTAGCCACAGAGAGCTGATTGGTGCATTTTACAGTCCTAGCTGCAGAGTGCTGATTGATGCATTTTACAGTCCTCTTGTAAGACAGAACATTTCTCAGAGTTCCCACCCAATCCAGAAGTCCAGCTGGCTTCACCTCTCAGTATTAGGTAGTGTAATCTAGAGATGATTTAAAGTATATGGAAGGGGGTGCCGGGTGCAGTGGCTCACGCCTGTAATCCCAGCACTTTGGGAGGCTGAGGCGGGCAGATCACCTGAGGTCAGGAGTTCAAGACCAGCCTGGCCAACATGATGAAACCCCATTTCTACTAATAATACAAAAATCAGCTGCTCGTGGTGGCAGGCACCTGTAATCCCAGCTACTTAGGAGGCTGAGGCAGGAAGATAGCTTGAACCCAGGAGGCGGAGGTTGCAGTGAGCCAGGATTGCACCATTGTACTCCAGCCTGGGCAACAAGAGTGAAACTCTGTCTCAAAAAAATAAAAATAAAAAATAAAGTATACAGGCCGGGTGTGGTGGCTCATACCTGTAATCCTAGCACTCTGGGAGGCCGAGGTGGGCAGATCAACTGAGGTCGGGAGTTCAAGACCAGCCTGACCAACATGGTGAAACCCCATCTCTACTAAAAATACAAAAATTAGCTTGGCATGGTGGCACATGCCTGTAATCCCAGCTACTCTGGAGGCTGAGGTAGGAGAATCACTTGAACCTGGGAGGCGGAGGTTGCAGTGAGCTGATATCGCACCATTGCACTCCCAGCCTGGGTGACAACAGTGAAACTCTGTCTCAAAATAAATAAATAAATAAATAAATAAATAAATAAATAAATAAATAAAGTATATGGAAGGGTATGCATAGGTTCTATGCAAATGTTATGCAATTTTATGTCAAGGATTTGGCAGGAGGAGGCCCTGGAACCAGTCCCCATGGATACTGAGGGACTACTGCGTATATATTATTAGCAAAATGTAATCAGAATGGCCCAAGGGGAGCCTGAGGGAGAGAATAGTAGACTGATAGTAGGGACTCCTGATTCTTTTATCACATCCTCTTCTGCACCATTTCTGCTTTTAGTGCTGTTCTTCATCTTTAAAAGGTACTGAGCAAGCTGGGAGCAGTGACTCACACCTGTAATCCCAGCACTTTGGGAGGCCAAGGCGGGTGGATCACGAGGTCAGGCGATCGAGACCATCTTGGCTAACATGGTGAAACCCCGTCTCTACTAAAATACAAAAAAAATTAGCCAGACATGGTGGCACATGCCTGTAGTCCCAACGACTCAGGAGGCTAAGGCAGGGGAATCGCTTGAACCTGGGAGGCGGAGGTTGCAGTGAGCTGAGATCACGTCACTGCACTCCAGCCTGGGTGACAGAGCAACACTCTGTCTCAAAAAAAATATATACAAAATTAGCTGGGCGTGGTGGTACACACCTGTAGTCACAGCTGCTTAGGAGGCTGAGGCAGGAGAATTGCTTGAACCCAGGAGGCAGAGGTCGGAGTGAGTCAAGATCGTGCCACTGCCCTCCAGCCTGGCGACAGAGCAAGACTCCATCTCAAAATACATATATATATATATAATATACATATAAAATAATATATAAATGTATAAATATATAAA
>NW_016817890.1:961850-985170 GCF_001698545.2 Rhinopithecus bieti | reverse complement strand
AAATAAATAAATAAATAAATAAATAAATAAATAAATAAATAAATAAAGTATATGGAAGGGTATGCATAGGTTCTATGCAAATGTTATGCAATTTTATGTCAAGGATTTGGCAGGAGGAGGCCCTGGAACCAGTCCCCCATGGATACTGAGGGACTACTGCGTATATATTATTAGCAAAATGTAATCAGAATGGCCCAAGGGGAGCCTGAGGGAGAGAATAGTAGACTGATAGTAGGGACTCCTGATTCTTTTTATCACATCCTCTTCTGCACCATTTCTGCTTTTAGTGCTGTTCTTCATCTTTAAAAGGTACTGAGCAAGCTGGGAGCAGTGACTCACACCTGTAATCCCAGCACTTTGGGAGGCCAAGGCGGGTGGATCACGAGGTCAGGCGATCGAGACCATCTTGGCTAACATGGTGAAACCCCGTCTCTACTAAAAATACAAAAAAAATTAGCCAGACATGGTGGCACATGCCTGTAGTCCCAACGACTCAGGAGGCTAAGGCAGGGGAATCGCTTGAACCTGGGAGGCGGAGGTTGCAGTGAGCTGAGATCACGTCACTGCACTCCAGCCTGGGTGACAGAGCAACACTCTGTCTCAAAAAAAATATATACAAAAATTAGCTGGGCGTGGTGGTACACACCTGTAGTCACAGCTGCTTAGGAGGCTGAGGCAGGAGAATTGCTTGAACCCAGGAGGCAGAGGTCGGAGTGAGTCAAGATCGTGCCACTGCCCTCCAGCCTGGCGACAGAGCAAGACTCCATCTCAAAATACATATATATATATATAATATACATATAAAATAATATATAAATGTATAAATATATAAATATAAAATATATATCTATGTATATATCTATATATGTATGTCTATATATGTGTATCTATATATGTATGTACATATATATGTGTATATATATATATATCGAGCATTATTTTTTGTTTCCTACCCTAGACAATGTGAGGTGAGAGAATGACTATTATTTGTGAGCTTTTCCAGGGAAATGTGAAATATCTCTGGGTATTTTAGTACTACCTGGGATATTCAAGCCACTGATTGAGTCCCTCTTGCTTTTGACTCTTTTTTAAATCCTGGAGGCCCATTTGCAGTCCAAAAAAAACATTAATAATTAGTAGCGTGGTGTGTTCGCCCATTTGGGCTACTATAACAAAACACTATAAACTGAGTTGTTTATAAACAACAACTTTATTTCTCATAGTTCTGGAGGCTGGGAAATCCAGTGTCAAGGTGCTGGCAGATACAGTCGGATGAGGGCCTACCTTTTCATAGGTGGTGCCTTCCTCTTGTGTCCTCACTTGGTGGAAGAGGCGAGGCAGCTCTTTGGGGCCTTTTTCATAAGGACACCAATTCTATTCATGGGGGCAGCACTCTTAATGATCTAATCACCCTCCAAAGGACCCCATCTGCTAGTATTACCACCTTGGGAATTAGGATTTCAACATATGAATTTTGCAGGGACACTAACATTCAGATCATAGCATGTGGTTTCACTGTCGTCCCAGAAAGCCTTTGTAGAAATGGCTGGATAGTAGAGGAAACCACAAATGAAAGGAGTACTTTTTGTATTTCTACTACTTTCAGTTCCACTTAATATATTACATATTATTTCCTCTTCAATTCCCCTTCCTCCCTACTCCTTTTGTATTTTTAACAGGTAGGGCTTCTTTGTTTTAGAGGGAAGAGCCAGAAAGTCAGGTATAAAGAGCAGATAGGAAGCCAAGCATAAGGCTAGAAAAGAGCCAGCTTTTTTTTTTTTTTTTTGAGATGGAGTCTCGCTCTGTCACCCGGGCTGGAGTGCAGTGGCTGGATCTCAGCTCACTGCAAGCTCCACCTCCCGGGTTTACACCATTCTCCTGCCTCAGCCTCCCGAGTAGCTGGGACTACAGGCGCCCGCCACCTTGCCTGGCTAGTTTTTTGTATTTTTTAGTAGAGACGGGGTTTCACCATGTTAGCCAGGATGGTCTCGATCTCCTGACCTCGTGATCTACCCGTCTCGGCCTCCCAAAGTGCTGGGATTACAGGCTTGAGCCACTGCGCCCAGCCAAGAGCCAGCTTTTTAAAGCAAGACCATGGGGTTAGATCTTTGGAGGTTGTTCCCTAGGGTAGGTAGGAAGCTATGCTTTTAATATACATTTCATCTAACTGTCTGTGCCTAGATTCTAGTCAGCGGACTATGGCAGTAATAAGAGAGTTCAGTATGTTTAAACTACTTGATTTAGATGTGGGCGGCAATTGTTCTTTTTATATTTTTATGAGAACTGCTGATATGCTTTTCTTCTCTTCTCAAAGAGTTAAAATTCCTGATCTGTGCTTTCTTCAGCAGATTATTAAAGCAGATTGTTTCTGCTCAGTGAAGGTACCTTGAAATGGGTTTGCCTGGGTAATTTTCTGGAATTTTGTTGTGAACCTGGGCATCTAGGGACTCATTTCTTCAAAAGGCCCTTCATTCCCTACATTATGAGACACTTTGAGAACAAAGTGGTTCTGAGTATAACCCTCTCAAGAAGTGACAACATCCTGAAACATATCTTTTCTCTCTTAGGCAACAGTTACAACACTCTACAAATCAGCTCGCCAAGGAAACAAATGAATTGCTGAAAGAATTAGGGTCCTTGCCCCTTCCCTTATCTACTTCAGAACAGGTTGGTATTTTCTGTTTTGTTTATTAATAGGAAAGGACTTTGCGTTAGTAGAAAGGCAGTATGTAGAACAAAAAAAAAAAAAAAATAAGTTGGCCTTTGGTGCTGGATTGATAGACATCCTCTGCACCTTAGTTTCTTATCCATAAAGTGGGGGATATGTGACTGTTGGGGCAATAGAAAGAATGTGTGCACCATATGTGGCAAAGTGCCTGCGTTTAGTAGGTAATCAATATGTGGTGGCTGCTGCTATGATTAATAACATATTATTAATATATTAATAAAATGGAGTTAACTGAAGAGGAATCTCAATGTTTACATCTCTTTGGGGTTTGGCTAGCAGTTTTATGTTTGTAGGCTTGCTCCTTTCTCCTAGTTTTTTTTTTTTTTTTTAATTATTATTTTTATGTTGTTGTTGTTTTAGAAACAGGGTCTCCCTCTGTCACCCAGACTAGAGCGCAGTGGTGCAGTCATAGCTCACTGCAGCCTCCCACTTCTGGGCTCAAGCAGTCCCCTCCCCTCAGCCTCCTGAGTAGCTGTGACTACAGGCATGTGGCAATGTGGCACCACACCCAGCTAATTTTAACAATATTTTTGTACAGATAGCATCTTTGTTTCCCAGGGTAACTTGTGGTTTCAAGCAATCCTCCCGCCTCAGCCTCCCAAAGTGTTGGGATTACAGGCGTGAGCCACCATGCCCAGCCTTCCTAGTTTGTTTTGTATCCATTATCTATAGATTTTAATGAAACATCTTTCTTTCATGTTTTGCAGTTACCTTCAGGTTCTGTCATGGGTTATTCATAGGTCTCACTCAGGTTAAGGAACTGCTCAGGGAAAAAGGGTTCTCTTTTCAAGTCATTTTCTTCAGTGGCCATTTAAATCCTTTAGAAACACACAATTTTTACTGAGATTCATTGTTCCCTTAATATGCAACATTCCCAAAGTCAGATGTGTCCCTTCTTCATCGTGGCTTGACTTGTCATTCATGATGTACCTCAGGTCTCCAGTAAAAAAAAAAAACTTTCTGCATCTACCTTCCTATTATGATTCTGTTTTGCTTTTAGCTTCTATGCCATTTGTGGTGGCACTTAACTTTTATTGCTTTTTTAGTTTTATTTTATTTTTGAGATAGGGTGTTACTGTGTCACCCGGGCTGAGTGCAGTGGCAATCGTAGCTCACTGCAACCTTGAACTCCTGGACTCAAGGGTTCCTACCACCTCAGCCTCCTGAGTAGCTGGAACCACAAGTGTGCACCACCACACCTAGCTAAATTTTTAAATTTTTTGTAGAGATGGAGTCTTGCTATGTTTTCCAGGCTAGTCTCAAACTCCTGGGATTAAGTGATCCTCCTGCCTTGGCCTTCCAAAGTACTGGGATTACAGACATGAGCCACTGTGCTTGGCCTTTATATTGCTTTTATTACTGAACTTTTAAATGATAATGTCCTATATCTGATAGCTCTGAAGACAAAGCCTTTCAACTTCCCTGTCCTGGGTTGTTTTTCAAAGTATGGGTTGTGGGTAGTGGAACATGAAGTCATTTTAGTGTATTAAGGTGAGCATTTAAAAAATCTTAAATGGAGTAGAAGTATCAGAGTCTATACTATGTAATAATGGTAAATATTGTTTACATAACGCTTTGTCAGGCCCGCCAAGCAGGCCTGGAGTTGAGTGGGAAAACGCGATCTCAGTCAGCTGCAAGCCCCTCGTGCCTCAAAAACAAGGGTTTATGCATTCTCCCCATCACACTGACCCAGCTCGCCGAGTAGGCTGGGACCTCACAGCCGCCCAGCACACCTCGCCCAGCCTAGTTTTTTGTATTTTTTTTTTAGTAGAGACCGAGAAAATTTCACCCGTGTTAGCACAGAGAATGGTCTTGGATCTCCTGAAAAAACCTCATGATCCGCCCTGGTCTCGGCCTAACCAAGGCTGGGATTACAAGAAGCTTGAGGCCACCGCGCCCCGGGCCAGTAAAATTGTTATATGCAACACTTTTGTTTCATACATACATATGTGTATGTATGTAATAAGAGAAGATCCATGATGTCAAATACTTTTTTCTTTTTGAGACACAATGCTCTGTCGCCCAGGGCTGGAGTGCAGTAGCACAATCTTGGCCCTTACTGGCAACCTCCAACACCTCCCCAGGTTTCAAAGTGATTCTCCTGCGCTCAGGCTTCCCAAGTAGCTGGGATTGCAAGGTAACCAAAACAGCCACCACGCCTGGCTAATTTTTTTTTTTTTTTTTTTGTTTTTTTTGAGACCGGAGACACACTCCCACAGACTTCGCACTCCAGCCTCCATACACACAACACCATACAACCGGGTCACGCGCATTCTCCTGCCTCAGCCCTCCCGGAGTAAGCTGGGACTACAGGCCGAACACAAGCCACCTCGCCCAGCTGTTTTTTGTTGTATTTTTTAGTAGAACGGGGGTTTCACCAAATAAGTTCGCCAAGGATGGTCTCGATCTCGGCTGGACCTCATGATCCGCCCGTCTCGGCCTCCCAAAGTGCTGGGATTACAGGCTTGAGTATTTTTAATAGAGACAGGGTTTTGCCATGTTGGCCAGGCTGGTTTTGAACTCCTGACCTCAGGTGATCTGCCCAGCTAGGCCTCCCAAAGTGCTGGGATTACAAGCATGAGCCACCATGCCTGGCCCATGATGTCAAATTCTTATTGTAAATCTCTGTCAAAAAAAATTGAAAATCACTAGTTTAACCTAATAAACTGTTCCATGTAGCATATCTGGAGTTTTGGCCCCAAGTTGCAGAAAAGAGAGGAGGACAAGAAGATGCTTTGTCATCCTGCTACAAAGTAGTTACCCTTTGGTTGTCTATATATGTTATTCTAATTGTTACTCATGCTGATGTTTCAGTTATGGGCCATTTCTCCCTTGCCATCCAATATCTCCAAACTGCTGCCAGGTTACCCATTTCTTCCTCCTAAGCATGCACTTAGGGAATACACACTTGTAGATAGTTTTCATAGTAACAAAAAAGGAGTCGAAGGGTCTAATGCAGAGTAGTGGAAGTATTTAAGAGTTAAGTAGTAGCCTAAGCAAAATATAAATAGAAAATCAAATCTGCTACCAAAACAAAATTCATCAAATGTCTTCCAAAACCAAATAGAAGTTATTTTTGGATTATGCATGCTGTTGTTCCTTTCCATTATCTTGGATCATTAAGAACATGAAATAGATCTATAGACATACTCTCCTGGTGAAATATAATTCCTTGATTCCCCTCTTGTTACGCTCAGTATCCTTTTGTTTTTCTTCTCTTTTCTCATCTAATTAATCTTAGTCCCATCACCTATCTTTTCACTACTGTTTTATACATCAAACCATACTCCTACTTTCAGTTTTTTTCCATACTTACATACTTTCATCAGTGATCAAGTTACCTAGTCCAGTGGCTTTTTAGGTTTTTTGTTTGTTTGTTTGAGACAGGGTTTCACTCAGTTATCTGGGCTGAGGTGCAGTGGAGTGGCGCAGTCGTGGCTCACTGTATCACTGTAGCCTCAACCTCCCAGGCTCAAGTGATCCTCCCACCTTAGCTTCCTGAGTAGCTAGGACCACAGGCATGTGCCACCACACCCAGCTACTTTTTAAACATTTTATAGAGACAGAGTCTTGCTATATTGCCCAGGCTGGTCTCAAACTCCTGGGCTTAAGCAATCCTCCCTCCTTGTCCTTCGGAAGTGCTGGAATTATAGGCATGAACTACCACGCCTGGCCCTTTGTAGAGTTTTTTTTGTTTTTTTCTTTTGGAGACAGAGTTTCACTCTTGTTGCCCAGGCTGGAGTGCAAACGGTGCAATCTCAGCTCACCACAACCTCCACCTCCCGGGTTCAAGCGATTCTCCTGCCTCAGCCTCCCAAGTAGCTGGGATTATAGGCATGCGCCCCCACGCCCAGCTAATTTTGTGTTTTTAGTAGAGATGGGGTTTCTCCATGTTGGTCAGGCAGGTCTTGAACTCCCGACCTCAGGTGACCTGCCCACCTTGGCCTCCCAAAGTGCTGGGATTACAGGCATGAGACACTGCACCTGGCCATAAAGAGTTTTTATTCACCTTTTTTTTTTTTTTTTTTTGAGACACAGTTTCACTGTATCACCCAGGCTGGAGTGCAGTGGCGTGATCTTGGCTCACTGAAACCTCTGCCTTCCATGTTAGAGTAATTCTCCTGCCTCAGGCTCCCAAGTAGCAGGGACTAGAGGTGCACACTACCACGCTAATTTTTGTATTATTAGTAGAGACAGGGTTTCGCCATGTTGGCCAGGTTGGTCTCGAACTGCTGACCTCAAGTGATCTGCCTGCCTCGGCCTTCCAAAGTTCTGGGATTACAGGCGTGAGCTACTATGCCTGGCCTATTCACTTTTTTTCTGTTTCCTTTGATCCTCTTGCCGACCCCCATCTGCCTTGAAACTTTCCTCTTGCCATGACTGTCTTTCATTCTATCCCCCAACTCTGGAGATCCCCAAGTTGAGTCAGCCTCCTTCCTGGACTCCATATCCTCCTAAGAGTGGGCATGCCCCAAGGTTGTGCCATTGATCCTGGAATTATTTCACTCTATGCTTTCTCCTTAGGAGTCACCTGCTTTTATGACCTCCCTTTCAACTTTGTGATCATGACCTCCAGATCTTTTTCCAGTCTAACCCTTTCACTTCTGAGTGCTTGGCCCATATCTTCAATTCATGTTCTGACATCTCCTCCTGAAATAAACTACCTTCATATAAAACTTGTCTTATACTGAGTTTCTCATGTTTCACCCAAACCCCTTAACTAAGTTCATTGACAATACTTAACATCACAGAAAAGTTTGTGCCTTTTGACTTAATATTCTCACTCATGCTAATTACCCCTAAGGGAAAAAAAAAAATTCTGAAGGTAAACACACACACACAAACACACACACACAGTCTATATACTCTGGAGCCAAATTTCCTGAATTTAAATCCATCTTTGTCACTTACTGTGTGATCCTGGGCAAATTACATAGCCTCTGTGGTGCTTTGGTTTTCTGAAGTGTAAAGTTGGGACTATAATAATGCCTAATTTATAGGTCATTGTAGAGATAAATGAATTATTATGTAAAGCACTTAACAGTAGTACTGGTACAATGTAAGCACTATATAAATATTAGCTATTACATTGGAGCTCACTTTAACTTTATAATATTTAATAACTGTGAAAAATCTAGAAGGAATATTTACGTAAAATATAGGTCAACTTGATGGAATATATGTAAGTGATTAAAGATCATGGCCGGGCACAGTGGTTCACACCTGTAATCCCAGCACTTTGGGAGGCTAATGCGGGTGGATTGCTTGAGTACAGGAGTTTGAGACCCAGCCTGGGCAACATCTCTACAAAAATTAGCTGGGCATGGTGGCTCATGCCTGTAATCCCAGCACTTTGGGAGGCCGAGGCGGGCGGATCACCTGAGGTCAGGAGTTTGAGACCAGCCTGACCAACATGGCAAAACCCCATCTCTACTAAAAATACAAAAATTAGGTGGGCGTGGTAGTGGGCACCTTTAATCCCAACTACTCAGGAGACTGAGGCAGGAGAATCGCTGGAACTCAGGAGGCGGAGTTTGCAGTGAGCTAAGATTGTGCCATTGCACTCCAGCCTGGGTGATAGAGCGAGACTCCATCTCAAAAAAAAAAAAAATTAGCCAGGCATCGTGGTACACATCTGTAGTCCCAGCTACTCAGGTGGCTGAGGTGAGAGGATCATTTGAGTCTGGGAGGTTGAGGCTGCAGTGAGCTGAGATCGCATCACTGCACCCCAGCTTGGTGACAGAGCAAGACCCTGTCTCAAAAACAAACACAAACAAAACATAATTGTAAAGTGTATGTTAACATGGAAAATGTTCATGGTGTACTTAAAAGTTATGATAATACTTTGCATGGTGAGGTTAGGGAATGATGTCCTCCCTGTTATTGTTGTAATTTTGTTTATGCAAAATAAAAATCTCAGAAGAAAAAGTTGCTCATCTAAATTTGCTTTTAGCCGGGCGCGGTGGCTCAAGCCTGTAATCCCAGCACTTTGGGAGGCCGAGACGGGCGGATCATGAGGTCAGGAGATCGAGACCATCCTGGCTAATACGGTGAAACCCCGTCTCTACTAAAAAATACAAAAAACTAGCCGGGCGATGAGGCGGGCGCCTGTAGTCCCAGCTACTCGGGAGGCTGAGACAGGAGAATGGCGTGAACCCGGGAGGCGGAGCTTGCAGTGAGCTGAGATCCGGCCACTGCACTCCAGCCTGGGTGGCAGAGCAAGACTCCGTCTCAAAAAAAAAAAAAAAAAAAAAATTTGCTTTTAGTATTACCATCACTCTTTCAGGTTTGAAATTTCAGTTGTTCTTGACTTTATCTCTCTTTCCCCACCACCAGTCAAAATGTTTCTTAAATTCATTTTTTATGATTTTATTACTGATACTGTGTCCTCCTAACCTTCAACCCAGACTATTGAATTAGTGATCTGTTTGACTTGTTTCTTTTTTCCATTCCACCTTTTACACCATCACAGACTAATTTTTTTAAGTTACTATTTTGTACCCATGATGTTTCTTGCTCAAAAATCTTCATTGCTCTTTGTTCTTTAGAGGTTGAACCTCAAACTCATTCGTTTGGTTGTTTTTTTTTTTTTTTTTCCCAAGAGGGAGCCTGGGTCTTTCACTCAGTCTGGAGTGCAGTGGCGCGATCTCAGCTCACTGCAACCTCCACCTTCCAGGTTTAAGCAGTTCTCCTGCCTCAACCTCCCACATGGCTGGGACTACAGGTGTGCACCACCACACCCGGCTAATTGTTTGTATTTTCAGCAGAGACACAGTTTCACCATGTTAGACAGACGGTCTCCATCTCCTGACCTCATGATCTGCCCACCTCAGCCTCCCAATAGCTTGGCCTTTTGTTTCATTTTTTGAGACCGAGTTTCGCACGTGTTGCCCAGGCTGGAGTGCAATGGTGCGATCTCGGCTCACTGCAACCTCCACCTCCTGGTTCAAGCAATTCTCCTGCCTCAGCCTCCCAACAGCTGGGATGACAGGTGCCTGCCACCATGTCCAGGTAATTTTTTGTATTTTTAGTAGAGACGGGGTTTCCCGTGTTGGCCAGGATGGTCTTGAATTCCTGCCCTCAAGTGATCCACCCACCTTGGCCTCCCAGAGTGCTGGGATTACAGGCGTGAGCTACTGTGCCTGGCCTAGCTTGGCATTTAAAACCTGCTACGGTTGGCCCCTTTCTTACCTTTCCAATTTTGTATTTTAGCTACTCTCATTACTAAACCTGTAGTTCCAACCAAATGGTCTGCCTAGAGATCCTCTTCAAGTTCTGCCACCATGCCTTTGCTCACACTATTCTCTTGCTTGGATTTGCCTTACCCCTTCTTTCTGCTTATTCATTCCTTCCTCTTACTTCACTGTCCACCTTCTCTTGAGGCCTTTCTTGACCACTTGAGTTCTTACTGATTATTCCTGCCTCTGAACTTCTGTAGTACTAATTGGATATAGCAGTTATTTATAATTGACTTTGTGACTTGTCTGTCTATATCCTTTATTTACAAATAGATGGTGAGCTGTTTGAGGTCAGGGGTGAGTTTTCACTTCTGTGTTCTTAGAACAGGACAATGCTGTCAGTATATGGTGTATGTGTGTGTTTTTTTGTTTTTGTTTTTGTTTTTTTTTGAGACAGGGTTTCACTCTGTTGCTCAGGCTGGAGTACCTGGCATGATTTCAGCTCACTGCAGCCTCAACCTTCCAGCTCAAAAGATCCTCCTGCCCCAGCCTCCTGAGTAGCTGATGTGTACCACCACGCCCGGCTATTTTTTTTTTATTTTTTGTAGAGATAGGATTTTGTCATGTTGCTCAGGCTGGTCTTGAACTCCTAGGCTCAAGTGATCCTCCTGCCTCAGCCTCCCAAAATACTAGCTAGGACTACAGGTGTAAGCCACTGTGCCCAATCTCAGCATATGTTTTTTGAGACACAGAAGTAACAAGTTTAGTAGAGGTAGTCTGTAGATAAACAAAGTACTTATCAAGTCTCAAAGATTTTAAACCTCACTAAAAGCCTGTGAAATGCTTCTATAGTTTACAGGGAAGCTGTGAATTCAATATAGATGAATAGGGTTTTAACATTTTAGCTAAAACCCATCTCTGTTTGGGTTCAATTGTAGTCCAGAGGTATTTATTCTCTTTTATATTCTCCAGGGCACCAAAATTCTGAATTGCAGTTCTTTGGAGATTACTTTAGAAATTAAATACAGGCTGGGCACAGTGACTCACACCTGTAATCCCGGCACTTTGGGAGGCCAAGGCAGGCAGATCACCTGAGGTCAGGAGTTCTACAATAGCCTGGCCAACATGGCAAAATCCCGTCTGTACTAAAAATACAATAAAAAAATTAGCCGGGCATGGTGGCGGGCACCTGTAATCCCAGCTCCTCAGGAGGCTGAGGCACAAGAATCGCTTGAACACGGGCGGCAGAGGTTGGCAGTGAGCTGAGATCATGCCACTGCACTCCAGCCTGGGCGACACAGCGAGAGACTCCATCTCAATAAAAAGAAAAGAAAAGAAAAAAAAAAAAAAAAAAAGAAGAAGTTAAATGCAACCCAGTTCCCAGGTTTGTCAGAATGAAAGAAGAAAAATTCTGACTTGGTCTATAAGTATTAACGAGGGACTTAAGCTAGCAAAGAGCACATTTATTAATTTAAAGAAGAGACTATTTCATATTAATGTTCCTAGTTGGAAATCTTTAAGGGATATAATTTTGCTTTTAAGTAGATTAAAACCAAGTGATTCTGGGTTAATATGAAATCTCAAGTTCTTGCTTGATTTCCTTAGCGCCAGCAGAGACTTCAGAAGGAACGCCTCATGAATGACTTCTCTGCAGCCTTAAACAATTTCCAGGCTGTGCAGAGAAGGGTATCCGAAAAGGAAAAGGAGAGTATTGCCAGAGCAAGAGCTGGATCTCGTCTTTCTGTAAGTTGATTCCCAAAAGAAGACCTTTGCAATATCAGAATGTTCTTTCCCAAGTTTGTGTTTTTTTTTCCTTTTTCTCTTTGACCAGTAAACATTTAAGTTAACTGCTGTGAAAATGGCAGGTTGGTGTAACCTACGTAAAAAATATGTATGCATGTGATCATAGCCTAGACAGGAATCTGAATGAGGGTTAAGAGATACAGGAGGAAGAACTATGTCTAATTTTCTTTTTTATTTTGATATATTGGTTTTAACGTTAAAACTTGAAAATAAAATAATGAATCTGTGTCCTGGAATATAATGGGCTAGTTTATTTGGACTAGCCCTCTGTTTTGAAAAGGATGACCAAATACTGGATTTTAAAATCCAGCTTCTCAAAAGTATCAAAGATTTATGAAAATATTAAGATAAAGCCTGAGAGGTCAGCAGAACACTGAAACTGCTTTTGCATTGAGTGTCTTTACTGAAGGCAAACTTGAACTTCAGTTTTGATATCCTCATGGCATGAGGAGGATAAAAGTCAAAGCCAAAGGTCCACGCAAGATGGAGAATATAAAAGAAGGTACAACTCAAATTGAACTGGGCCATAAGAGACTATATCCTTAGAATATTAAGTCAAAAGTAAACTCTCCTATCCCCCAGCAGATTGCAAAAAGATTGCATTAGCACTGAACTGAGCAGATGGAGGAAGAGGGCATGAGGGAGGAGAAATCCAGACAAGATTACCACAAAGTAACCTTCTTCAGGCAGATTTTCTGCTCAAATTCATCCTACCTGAATGGTTCAGTAGTCCTGGACTGGTACAGTCACCTATGTGCAGGGTAGAAGCAAACAGATTCCTTCTAGAAAGACACCTTTATCCTAGCCCTGAAATAATACTCTCAAATAATTTTTCTAGGGCAGTAAGTACCAGTCACTAAAAATAACCATGTGTGCAAAGAAACAAATTACTCTGAACAAGAATTAGTAGAAACAACAGTGAAGTGAAATATACCTACAGAGACTTTGTATATTAGAATTATAAGACAACTATACTTACTGTGTTTAGAGACATAAAAAGCTGAAAACCTCTGCAGGAAACTACACAAAGCTTTGAAAAAGTGTCAAAAGAATTTCTAAAATGGAAAGATATAATACAGAAATTTAAAAACTTAGTGGATGGGTGGTTTAACTAGAAAATTGGTTAGAAGATATTATCCAGCATGTAGCATAGGGGGTTAAAAATTTAAATATGGAAGAAAGATTATGAGAAATGGAGAATGGAGAGAAAAGATCTAGGGTAGTTTTAACTGGAGTTACAGAATGAGAATAGGGCAAACATAGATCAGAGGTGATATTTGAAGAAATAATTACTGATAATATTCCAGAACTGATTAAAAATACTAGCCTACAGTTTCAAGAAGACTAACAAATCCCAATCAGGATAAATAAAATCTCTAATGTAGATATATCAAAGACAAACTTCAAACCAGAGACAAAGAGAAAAGTCACAAAGATAGCTGGAGAAACATTAGAATACCTTCAGAGATACAATAGTTAGATTGACAGTTGACTTCTCAACAACAGTGGAAGCCAGTAGAGTGCTCTTGAATGTTGATGAAGGACAATAACTGCCTACCTAGGATTCTAAATCCAGTGAAAATATATGTCAAGAATGAGGGCTAATTAAAGACATTTTCAATCAAAAGAGAGTTTTCTATCAGCACCTTATTGAAGGAAATTCTAAAGAATGTATTTCAAGTGGAAGGAAAGTGATCTCAGATGGAAAGTCTGAAAAGCAGAAAGAAATGAACAAAAAAAGTGGTAAATATGTGAGAAGATAAATCACAGACAGGAAGAAGACATTGCTGTATGTTTAATAGCAAAGGACTAGCATTTAGAATATATAAAGAATTCGGCCAGGCGTAGTGGCTCACACCTGTAATCCCAGCACTTTGGGAGGCCGAGGTGGGCAGATCACGAGGTCAGGAGTTCAAGACCAGCCTGGCCAACATGGTGAAACCCTGTCTCTACTAAAAATATAAAATTAGCTGGGCGTAGTGGTGCATGCCTGTAATCCCAGCTACTCTGAAGGCTGAGGCAGGAGAATCGCTTGAACCCGGGAGACAGAGGTTGCAGGGAGCTGGGATTGTGCCACTGCGCTCCAGCCTGGGGAACAGAACAAGACTGCATCTCCAAAAAAAAAAAAAAAAAAAAAACCCAGAATTCCCATGAATCAGTATGAAAAGAAAGATACAACTCAATAGAACAAAAGTTATCAAACTTTTTGATCTCAGGAACCCATTACACTCATAAAAATCATTAAATTCTCTGGCCGGGCGCAGTGGCTCACACCTGTAATCCAGCACTTTGGGAGGCTGAGACGGGTGGATCACCTGAGGTCAGGAATTCGAGACCAGCCTGGCCAACATGGTGAAACCCTGTCTCTACTAAAAAATACAAAATTAGCTGGACGTGGTGGCCAATGCCTGTAATCCCAGCTACTCAGGAGGCTGAGGCAGGAGAATCGCTTGAACCCGGGAGGCGGAGATTGCCGTGAGCTGAGACTGCGCCGCTGCACTCCAGCCTGGGCAACAGAGTGAGACTCTATCTCAAAAAAAGAGAATGAGTGCTGAGAGAAGGGTGAAGCCCCTTATAAAACCATCAGATGTTGTGAGAACTCACTCACTATCACGAGAACAACATGGGGAAAACTGTCCCCATGCTTCAGTTTTCTCCGTCTGGTCTCACCCTTGACCATTGACCATCTCGCCTTGGATTATTACAATTCAAGGTGAGGTTCGGGTGGGGACACAGAGCCAAACCATATCAGACCCCAAAGAAGTTTTGTTTATATGAGTCATATCTATTGATGTATACTGTATTAGAAATTAAAACTGAGAAAAATTTTAATGTTTCTTTATTCATTTACGAATAATACACTTATTATGTATTAACATGAATATAAATTAGATTTTTTTATGCACATGGGGAAAGAAGGAATTAAATTAGATTTTAATTAAAACAAATTGTTTTCCAAGAAAAAAATTAGTGGACATAGTAGCATTGTTTTCATTTTTGCAAATTTTTTTTTTAATGTCTGACTTACCAGAAGACAGCTATTCATAGCTGCTTTTGTTTTTTAACCTCCATACTAAAGATGTGATTTATATACCACCATTATAGTATTAGAATATTCTGAATTTGACTATTTACTTACTTTTACCAGTGAATGTTATACTTTCATATGTTCTCATGTTACTAATTATTACGCTTTTCATTCAGCTTGAAGAACTGCCTTTAGCATTTCTTATGAGGCAGGTCTAGTGGTGATGAACTGTCTCAGCTTTTTTCGTCTAGGATTGTATCTGCTTCTATATTCAGTCTATTGTGATAGGTTGTTCTGGTTGAAGTATCTGAAGAAAATACAAGCTGGCAGAAATACACAATTGAAAAGGAATATTTTATAACCTTTTCAGATCATTTTTGATACTCTTCTTTGATACTACATCAAAACTTGACAAAAGTTAGTTGCATTGTAGAATCTAAAACCATTATAATGACTTCATACTCTGTTACATTAACATCTGTTGGTCTATGTTATACTTTGATTGGATCTTTTATCCATGCATGATTTTTATAGCATCATGCATTTATCATTTGGATAATATTGGTTCCCTGAGTTAGACAGCTCTTCCAAATATCGATACATTTCATTTTACAATATTAAAAAAAATACACGTTTCCATCAGTTTCTCCAGAAAAGTCTTTAAATATTCAGAAACTCTTACAGTGGTAGATACAAGTCTTCCAAAATTCTATTTTATTTTACTTGAAAGCTACATTTTATCATTGGCAACAAACACCCTCTGTTGTTTTCCTTGAAGTGACAGGCTCATACTTATTTTCAAGAAGTTGTCTGCCAAATACCCATCTGAAAAGTTTATATGTTTACATTCATAAAAGTTTTAAAGTGTTTAAATAAGTTTTTAGTAAGTTCTTATAAAATTATATTGAATAAGTAAAAATGGTATTCCCTAAAAAAAGCGGCTAGTTCAGCCTGCAGTTCCATTACACAAGTGCTTTTCCTAGAGACAAACATTGTATTTCTTTATGCAGCAGAAGTAGTTTATGTGCACTTCCCATTTCACGATACAGAATAGTAGAAAGATGTGTATTGAGGGGTCAAGGTTTAATTAATAATTTGTATGGCTTTGAGGACACACTGACTTTTAAAATACTGTGTGTGGTGATGAAGAATACAATAATACTAGGCAATTTGGTGCCACTGCCTTGAGCCATTTTATCTACCTGTATTAGGCCATTTTCATACTGCTGTAAAGATACTACGTGAGACTGGATACTTTGTAAATAAAAGAGGTTTAATTGACTCACAGTTTTACATGGCTGGATAGGCCTCAAGAATCTTACAACCATGGTAGAAAGCCAAGGGGAAGCAAGGCATGTCTTACATGGTGGCAGGAGAGAGAGAAAGAGAGTGCAGGGGAAGTACCAGACACTTAACAAACAACAGGATCTCATGAGAACTCCCTCACTATCATGTGAACAGCATGGGAGAACCACCCCCATGATACAATCACTTCCCACCAGGTCCCTCCCTCTGCACGGAATACAATTCGAGAGAAGATTTGGGTGGGGACATAGAGCCAAACCATATCACTACCATTGCCTTTTTTTAATTTTTAATTTTTGTGGGCACATGGTAGGTGTATATATTTATGAGGTACATGAGATGCTTTCATACAGTCATGTAATGTATAATAATTACACCATGATAAATGGGGTATCTATCCCATCAAGCATTTATCCTTTATGCTACAGACAATTAAATTATACTCTTCTAGTTATTTTTGAATATAATTAATTATTATTGATTATAGTCACCCTGTTGTGCTATCAAATACTAGGTCTTATTCATTCTTCCTATTTTTTGTGCCCATTAACCATCCCCACTTCCCCGCCACCAGTCCCCCACCATTGCTTTTGCTCCATCCTGTTGATATTTATACTCATGGAGCAAATAAACACATTAGTATTATTTTGAGTAATGGTCAAATGAAAAGGTACTCAGCTTCTTTAGTAATGGTGAAATGACAGATTAAAATAACAATGAAATACTATTTCATGCCCACAAGGAGGGAAGAAGTTAAAAATTCTGTGAACACTGGGAGTTGTCATTATGGATATGATGCAATGGGAACTTTTTTATCTGGCCAGTGGTATAAATTAGAACAACTACTTTGGAAAACATTTTGGCTGTTTTTGGCTCTATCTTCAGAACACATCTGGAACACCTTGTGATCCAGCAATTCTACCCTAGAGAAACCTGTATGTGTTATACCAGGATGTATGTACAAGAATGTGCATAGCAGCGTTGTTTGTAGTAGTCAAAAATTGGAAACATCCAGATGTCTGTCAACAGTTGAATGGATAAATTGTGATATGTTCATACACTATAATATCATACAGCAAATAAAATGATTGAACCACAGTTACATTCAGTATCAGAGATGGATCTGGTATAATCTGGAATGATTCAAAAAAAGCACTAAAGAATATAAACAGTATAATTCCATTTATGTAAAGTTCAAAAACAGGCAAAATGATATTGAATAAGGCTATATCTCACTATTCTTAAAATGCAAGAAGATGATTTTCACAAAGTCAAGATAATAGATACTTTAAAAGGGAGGGATGGAGTTGTGATTGGAGAAGGGCACATGGGTGGGCTTTTAGGACTCGCAGTGTTATTTCTTGATCTGGGGAAAAGGTAAAGTAAAAGAAAAAAAAAAAAACCCAAAAACCCACAGTGTTCTTCTGAGTGGATAGAAATTTGAAATTCTCTTCATTTTGCTTGTCCTGTATTGCTATTATAAAAGGGGTAAGCTTTTAAAATGAAAATACATTGATTTTACCATTTTGCTTTGTTTTATTTTTATTTTATTTATTTATTTTTTCTGAGAGGGAGTCTCGCTCTGTCGCTCAGGTTGGAGTGTGGTGGCATGATCTTGGCTCACTGCAATGTGTGCCTTCTAGGTTCAAGCAGTTCTCCTGCCTTAGCCTCCTGAGTAGCTGGGATTACAGGCACCTGCCACCATGCCTGGCTAATTTTTGTATTTTAGTAGAGATGGGGTTTCACCATGTTGGCCAGGCTGGTCACAAACTCCTGACCTCAAAGTGATCTGCCCACCTCGGCCTCCCAAAGTGCTGGGATTGGGATTACAGGTGTGAGCCACCGCATCCGGCCTGTTTTTAAAGTATAAAAGTAATACATTCATTAGGCTGATTTTTTAATAATAATGATATTTATTCTTATAGCTTGATTAGAAAGCATACTTTTTCCTCATCAAACAGTAACACCTGAAAGACTCGATTGCTAGTCTTTCACCAAATGCCAAAAGTCCTGGTAAATTCCCTTTTAAAGTAACTCTATGTGCTTGCCTAACTTTCTTAATTCAATAGTATTAGATAAATTACCGTTGGAAATACTATTTTTCAAAAATGTTATTATGTGCCAAAGAGGAGACTATGATAAATCAGTTATTATAAGAATTAAACAAAATAATGTACAGAATAATACGTTCTCAATAAATTCTGTTAAGTCAAAATCTGCCACGATTTGAAGCAGCCTTCTTGAAAATAAAGGTTAGTGGGCTGGGCACTGTGGCTCATGCCTGTAATCCCAACACTTTGGGAGGCCGAGGTGGGCGGGTCATGAGGTCAGGAGTTTGAGACCAGACTGGTCAATATGGTGAAACCCCGTCTCTACTAAAAATACAAAAATTAGCCAGGCGTGGGGGCATGCATCTGTAGTCCCAGCTACTCAGAAGGCTGAGGCAGAAGAATCACTTGAACCCGGGAAGCAGAGGTTGCAGTGAGCCAAGATCGCACCACTGCACTCCAGCCTGGGCGGCAGAGTAAGATTCCGTCTCAAAAAAAGAAAAGAAAAGAAAGGTTAGTTTATGTGTGTTTATGCCAAATCCCATGTCTTCAGAGTTTAATATATATTGATGATAGATTGATTAGCAACTTTCTCAAGGATCTCATATACTTTTTTTTTTTTTTTTTGAGACGGAGTCTTGCTCTGTTGTCCAGGCTGGAGTGCAGTGGCGCAATCTCAGCTCACTGCAACCTCTGCCTCCCGGATTCAATTTTCCTACCTCAGCCTCCTGAGTAGCTGGGACTACAGGTGCCCGCCACCACGCCCGGCTAATTTTTTTGGTATTTTTAGTAGAGATGGGGTTTCACCATGTTGGCCAGGCTGGTCTTGAACTCCTGACCTTGTGATCTGCCCGCCTCAGCCTCCCAAAGTGCTGGGATTACAGGCGTGAGCCACTGCGCCCAGCCAGATCTCATATACTCTTGACCACACATCAGTAAAAATCAAAAAACCTCAGGAGAAAAAAAGGTAACACCATTTACATTAGACTGATTTTTGAAGTGAGTCTGCTTTAGTGCCTAATATGCTATGTCCATTTTAAAAATTTTTATATATTCTGAAATTTTGTTTTCTTGCAACTTTTCAACTTCTCTTAATCTACCTCCCCCCAAATTTTAAAATATTTTGTTGTTATTTTTATTGTTAGCCCTCTCTCCTACCCTTATTATTCTCTACCCTGTTCAGTATGGTTTCTGTTCAGGACTCAAACTGGAATGCAGATTTTCTTCAACCACTTTACACCCACTTCTTAGTTGAGACAGATTGCCAGAGTCCTATGTAATCTTACAGATTCTGTGGGTGTCAAAGGATATTGCTTCTTTATACTATGCTAAAGAAGCCCTTGTTTTGTGTGTCTGTGACTTGTTTCTGGATGACAGCAGCAATAATGCCATCTACTTTCTAGGCAGAAGAGAGGCAAAGAGAGGAGCAGCTGGTCTCATTTGACAGGTAATAGAATTATTTATACAACCTGCTGGATAGTTGAAATGGGAATCTATCTTGTTATATTTCTTTTAATTTCAAAATCAATGAATCAATGAAAAAAATAGAGGGCAAAAATAAGGGGGTACCTGGGGTAGATAACATAATCCGCAGAATAAAATTAAAAAGTCAAAATCATGGGCTTTTCCAAGTTTTTTGAGTTATGGAAGGAATAATTTCAAGATGAATAAAAAATTCCAGGAAACCATTGATGTCTATGTGTTAAGCATAGAGCTTGACTCCCTAGTAATAAGTATGAACCTACATGTCTACAAATTAAGAGGTCTAAGTCATCTTACCTCTAATTCAGATTTAAACCTATCAGAGTTCTTGGGTCTCTGTTTACTCATTTATAAAATGGAAGCAACTCATCCTTCTAGGAGTATTAAGAGGGAAACCAGACAATTTGCATCTGAATGATGTTCTTAACTTCTCCAGAGTAATCCCATAGAGGTGTATTTGTGGTATTAGTTCAGAACTTGATATGTTTTAGCATAGATACACATCCATTCCTCCCAACAACACTATGAGCACCTCAAAGGCCTGGGAACTCTATCTTACTTAGTTTTGTATCTCTAGCATGTAGAGGACGTTATTTAAACGTTGTAAAGGTGAAGTATGATTTATGATACTGTTGGGAAAATGCATAATAATGGAATTTCAAAGTCTTTTATATCTAGTATAATAAGTAATATGTTTTCCTTTTAAATGCTTGAAAATAAAGAGGCGGTGGGTCATGGTGGCTCAAGCCTATAATCCCAGCGCTTTGGGAGGCTGAGGCAGGTGGATCACCTGAGGTTCAAGGAGTTCAAGACCAGCCTAGTCAATATGGCGAAACCCCATCTCTACTAAAAATACAAAAATTAGCTGGGCGTAGAGGCAGGCGCCTATAATCCCAGCTGTTCTTGAGGCTGAAGCAGGAGAATCGCTTGAACCTGGGGGCCGGAGTGAAGTGAATGCCACTTCACTCCAGCCTGGACGAAAGAGCGAAACTCCATCTCAAAAAAAAAAAAAAAAAGAGGGCAGACTTAGGTAGCTCAAGCCTGTAATCACAGCATTTTGGTAGGTTGAGGGAGGATAGCTTGAGGCCAGAAGTTTGAGACCACCCTGGGCAACAAAGCAAGACCCCTGTTTCAAAAAAAAGATAAAAAGAAATAAAGAGTTACAACATTTCTCTAGCTTTCTGTTAAGAGGGTTTTTTATGCGTTTTTTAATAGAGATGAGGTTTTTGCTATGTTAGCCAGGTTGGTCTTGAACTCCTGGCCTCAAGCAGTCCTCCTGCCTCAGCCTTCCAAAGTGCTAGGATTACAGGTGTGAGTCTCCATGCCTGGCCTGTTAAGAGGTATTTAACCCAAAGCAACCTCAAGGAAATTTTTGAAAACCAGGAGATGTGATTCTGTTGAACTAACTGGCAAAGCACTGATAGGTCACTTAGCTTGCTCTTCTCCACCCACTTAGTACTGAAGGTACCAATGCAGCTTGCACTTTGAGAGTGCTCTGGAAGATGATGGGGCAACATAATTCAATGAGTTCAAATCTCTGGCTACTTTCCTTGTCCGGCAAGCCCCAGTGAGATTACAGAGTATACCCCTAAATGGAAACAGCCAGGAGTCCCATCCCTCATAATTCTGCTACATGTCAGCTTTGTCCATGGAAGCTGAGTCTTTGTTTTCCTGGTATAATCAGCTCTTTGCTTCCAGATATGAAGAATGTGGCCCTCCAGTACTTTATTGATAGCAGAGGAGTGGAGCCCTGGTAATGTCTTTGCATAGGTTCTGCTGGCAGTAGAGATGCTGGAGATATGTCTTGTTATGCCTTTGAGAGGAGAAATCACCTAGTGTGCTTGTCTCCCTGCAGCCATGAGGAGTGGAACCAGATGCAGAGCCAGGAGGATGAGGTGGCCATCACTGAGCAGGATTTGGAACTTATTAAAGAAAGAGAGACGGCAATTCGGCAGCTGGAGGTGAGAGCCAGGTCATGTTTTTTATTTGACTCAGTGTATCTGCAGGTATCTGGACTCGTTAGTTCACTTTAATTCTTTTAGTGATTATGAAAAAGCATAAAATGTGTCATTGTGTGATTTGTGTTTTTTCTGTCTCTGTGTAATCATGGTGGGTTTCAACTACTGTTTTTTTGTTTTGTTTTTTTTGTTTTGTTTTGTTTTTTTGGATGGAATTTCGCTCGTCGCCCAGGCTGGAGTGCAATGATGCAATCTTGGCTCACTGCAACCTCTGCCTCCTGGGTTCAAGCGATTGTCCTGCCTCAGCCTCCTGAGTAGCTGGGATTACAGGCATGTGCCACCATGCCCGGCTAATTTTGTATTTTTAGTAGAGATGGGGTTTCTCCAGGTTAGTCAGGCTGGTCTTGAACTCCCGACCTCAGGTGATCCACCCACATCGGCCTCTCAAAGTGCTGGGATTACAGGCGTGAGCCACTGCGCCCGGCATGAACTACTGTTATAACGGTATTGGCTTTGGTGCCCAGGAGTACTCAAATCCTTTCTTCAATCACCACATCTTATACGGATCACCACATCTTATTTCTCCTGGAGAGATGTACATGGAGAACAGAACAAGGCAGACAGATATTTTATTGGTCATTAGAACTTTGACCTCAAATCTCAGTGCCAACCTCCGGGTTAGGCAGGACTCCATGGAGAGCCCCTTTGCTTAGTCTGAAGAGCCCAGAATAAAGGCAGGCCAAAAGTCTTGCTCCATTTTTATATATCCTAAGTCTAATCCCAAGTTGTAAATCTTATCCCTTCAGTGGGTCAGAGAAATAGGAACAGTTTTTGAGGTGGAGGTTGAGGGAAAAGTCTGTAGGCCTTTCTTACCTAACTGAGCTTTCAACTTTAATTTTGCACAGTGACTAATAAAATGTCTTTTTTTTTTTTTTTTTCAAACTGAGTCTCGCTTTGTCGCCCAGGCAGGAGTGCAGTGGTGCTATCCCAGCTCACTGCAGCCTCCCCCTCCTGGGTTCAAGCGATTCTCCTGCCTCAGCCTCCTGAATAGCTGAGACTGCAAGTACGTGCCACCACACCCAGCTAGTTTTTGTATTTTTAGTAGAGACAGGGTTTTGCCATGTTGACCAGGCTGGTCTTGAACTTCTGACCTCAAGTGATCTGCCTGCTTCAGCCTCCCAAAGTGCTGGGATTACTGGCATGAACCACTGTGCCCAGCTAAAATATTCTTAACCCTGAGTTTTCTCCAGTTTAGTTTTCTCCGAAGGTAGAAGGCTGCCATCGCTGGGATTGGGGGAGGAGAAAAGGAGAGAGGGAAATTTTGAGCAGTGGTTCTGAACTGTGACTGCATGTGAGGATCACCTGGAGAAGATTTTTTTTTAATGCCCAGCTCTCATCTAGCACTAATTATTTGATGGAATAATGTGAAATTCCTGTTTATTATATGTTAAACATGGGCAAATATCCATTATTTTATATGGTTCAAACTAATAAATCATAATTTCTGAGCATGAGGCCCTGGGCATGGGTGTTTTTTTAAAAAGTTCCCCCAGGTGATTATAATGTGCAGCCAGGGTTGAGACCCACTGGCCTAGAGGCCATCAATGTCTGTTTTAATTTATTTATTATTTATTTTTTGAGTCAGAGTCTTACTCTGTTACCCAGGCTAGAGTACGGTGGCGCATTCTTGGCTCACTGCAACCTCTGCCTCCTGGGTTCAAGCGATTCTCCTGCCTCAGCCTCCCAAGTAGCAGGGATTATAGGTGCCCACCACCTCGCCTGGCTAATTT
>NW_016817890.1:959327-961805 GCF_001698545.2 Rhinopithecus bieti | reverse complement strand
CCTGGGTTCAAGCGATTCTCCTGCTTCAGACTCCCAAGTAGCAGGGATTATAGGTGCCAACCACCTCGCCTGGCTAGTTTATTGTTTTTTTTTTTTTTTTTGAGACGGAGTCTCGCTCTGTCGCCCAGGCTGGAGTGCAGTGGCGCGATCTCGGCTCACTGCAAGCTCCGCCTTCCGGGTTCACGCCATTCTCCCGCCTCAGCCTCCGAGTAACTGGGACTACAGGCACCCGCCACCACGCCCGGCTAGTTTTTTGTATTTTAGTAGAGACGGGGTTTCACCATGTTAGCCAGGATGGTCTTGATCTCCTGACCTCATGATCCACCCACCTCGGCCTCCCAAAGTGCTGGGATTACAGGCTTGAGCCACCGCGCCCGGCTTTTTGTATTTTTAGTAGAGATGGGGTTTTGCCATTTTGGCCAGGTTGGTTGTGTCTGTTTTTAGATGGGATAGTTTATCCTTAAGTTATGATTATTTTATTGCCTTCAAAAATGTCATCTCTTTACTCTTTTTCACCTACTGCTACTACTAATTGAATTAATTGTCTAACATTAGAAATATGGCTAAGTGCAATGGCTCATGTCTGTAATCCCAGCAAGTTGGAGGCTGAGGCAGGATGATTGCTTGAGCCCAGGAATTCAAGACCAGCCTGGGCAATGTAGCAAGACCTTACCTCTACATAAAATAAAAAATTAGCTGGGTGCTGTAACATGTACCTGTGGTCCCAGCTACTCAGGAGCCTGAGGTAGAAGGATCACTTGAGCCCAGGAGATCAAGGCTGCAGTGAGCTATGATCATGCCACTGCAATCCAGCCTGGGCAACAGAGCAAGACTCTGTCTCAAATAATAATAATAATCCTTCCTTTAAAAAAAAATTACTGGCTGGGCGCAGTGACTCATGCCTGTAATCCCAGCACTTTGGGAGACTGAGGTGGGTGGATCACCTGAGGTCGGGAGTTCAAGACCAGCCTGGCAACAGAGCGAGACTCTGTCTCAAAAAAAAAAAATACAGTCAGCCCCTTGATATATGCAGGTTTTGCATCCTCAGACTCAAGCAGCCGTGGATTGAAAATATTTTTTTAAAAAAGCAAACTAAAAAATAACAATACAATAAAAAATAATACAAATGTAAAAAGCAATACAGTGTAACAGTATTTTATATAACACATTGTATTAGTTCAGTACATTACTAATACAATGTAAGCGCTATGTAAAATAGTAATATCATATAGTAATGTAACATTATATAAGTAATGTAGAGATGATTTAGAATATAGGAGAGAATGGGCATAAGTTATATGCAAATACTATGCCATTTTGTATCAGAGACTTAGAGGGAGGGAGTCCTGGAACTAATCCCCTGTGAATACCAATGGACGAATGTACTGTTATAGCAGAGTGGAGTGAGACATATGGAGCTAAGGAAAGAAATGTAATGGATACCAGGGTATAACGGATCACTGCATATTCAACAGAGGAAAGTCCAAATTCCTTAGCCTAGGTTCAATTTTCATATCTAGTAATTTCCAAACTCTGACATACAAATTCTATGTTATGGCAAAGCTAGGTTATTTCTCTTTAACTGAGTTGCCTTTCTGTTTATATGACCTCTCCTTTGCTTCACGGCACGACTCATGTCCTACCTCTTCTGCACAGTCTTCCTTTACTCCACACCTTTCTATATCATTAATTCAGTAAATTCCTATACAGTACTCTTTCTTCTTATTTTATTGTGCACTTATTCCCCACCTCCACCCCAGTTAGCTGTATTCACAGCAACTAGTAGACTGCCTCAACTATGGTAGACTCTTAGCAAGTGACTGAAATGCTGACAAGACTTGCTTTAGCAGATAGTCCACTATAGTAGACTCTTAGCAAGTGATTGAAATGCTTGCCAAGTCTGTGATTCCAATTACCCTTCAAACTTGGAAGGGAATTGCCCTCAGATTTCCATAGGGTCATGCCCCATATGACCATCCCTTTAATAAGACAGGTTTCCATTGTCTTTCTTCTGCCTGATCATGAGTCAGAAAAACTCAAATATAGGCCGGACGTGGTGGCTGACACCTGTAATCCCAGCACTTTGGGAGGCCAAGGCAGGCAGATCAGTTGAGGTCAGGAGTTTGAGACCAGCCTGGCCAACATGGTGAAACTCTGTCTCTACTAAAAATACAAAAATTAGGGCTGGGCACAGTGGCTCACGCCTGTAATCCCAGCACTTTGGGAGGCCAAAGCAGGTGGATCACTTGAGGTCAGGAGTTTGAGACCAGCCTGACCAACATGGTGAAACCCCATCTCTATTAAATATAAAAACTTAGCCAGGCATGATGCTGCATCCTGTAATCCCAGGTACCTGGGAGGCTGAAGCAGGAGAATTGCTTGAACCCAGGAGGCGGAAGTTGCAGTGAGCCGAGATTGCACCACTGTACTCCAGCCTAGCAACAAGAACGAAACTCCACCTCAAAAAAAAAAAAAAAA